>NC_053170.1:94669321-94931821 GCF_016835505.1 Polypterus senegalus
ACACAAAGTCAAACCAACGATACCCAAGGATTTTCCAGAGAGACACCGTACCAAAGGAGTCCAGTCTTCGTCTCAGGTCACTGGATAGCGTTCATGTCTCGCAACCATTGGACCTTCATCCTTTTTCAGAGATATTGGAAGCACCACACACCCCTTTTCCAGCAACCTCATGACCCCATATGCTCTCCCAATTCATCTACTGACTTCATAGGAAGAGACACCAGAGACATGAACGTCACTGTCAAGGTAAGTAAACCTCTCGATGAGGTCGACACTCTCTCCGCAGACAGACACAATGCTGATGGCCATGCCTAAGAGGTCATTAAAGGCCTGGATCTTGTAAACAAACCAAATGTCCAATTTATATCATATATCTGATTTCTGATTTCCTTAGACAGTTTGGTAAATGTTAAAGGGAGATCATGATGGTCCAGTTTGTTATAACTGTTGCTCAATAGCTCCAGGAGAAAGAGTTCAAATCCTGGCCTAGTCCATGTTTAGTTACCAGAGGGCTCATGTTTTATCCCTGAAGATACACCTTTTAGGTGAATGATTAATTCTACATTGACCCAATATGGGCCCAGCAATTAACTAACGCCACATTCAGAGCTGACTCCTGCCTTGTGCCCAAGTTTAACAGGATGAGCTAAGAGTCCTATATTAGAGTGAGTTGAGTCTGAAAACTGATGGATGGATAGAGGGTCATCCAGTACCGGTACCAAAATGATTCCAAAGCAAATCCTTCTATATAAAAGCGGTCGGGATTGTCCTTCCATCCCGTGAGTGCTACGCAGGCGCGGAGTTTCACACATGCCCTGTCCATTTTGCAATGCACGATGGGATTTATAGTTTCGTTTTTCCAGGTAAAAGATGATTTTCTACTCCAGACTGTGCCATATCTTCTTCTTCTTTCTTACTATACAAAAGCGGTTGGGATTCTCCTTCCGTCCTGTGAGTGGAAAGCGTAGCGGTATTCCGCTTATCACAGACTTACTAATTGCGGCTTGCGATGCAGGCGACATGATGTGAGCAGAGTTCTGGTGCTCCCATCGTTCCCTTGCTTTTGTGCGCGATGCGCTGGAAAAATAGACAAAATTATGTCTCTGGAAATAATTAATGTTGATGGAGTACAAATGCCTCACCGCGTAGTAAATATCAGGGGGGTTCAAAAGGGCGACCTCAATATAGAAACAAAGTTTCAATTTCATCAAAAAAATAACAAAAACTATGAGTATTAAAGTAATACCGCTCAAATGCAATATAACCAAATTAATGAGTCTGTATAAAATATCAAATTGATCTTCATATTGAATTGACTTAAGAAGTGGTCAACTTAAAAGTCGGTCGCCTTAAAAGGCGGGTCAGCCTAGTAACAGATAACTCCAGAACCCCCTGTCTTACTTCAGCCTCCCTGGTGAAGTGAATTTTACAAAACGGAAGTTTTTTCCACCACATCTACACTTTCGACAGTAGAGGGAACGGGTGGGAGAGGGGAGTTGATAGGAAAGCTGATATTTAATTCCAGAACCAAAAATCTCAAACTGCAGACACCGTAGCGTTTCTAAAATTTGGGTTTACTGTGCAACCCTAATAAAAGGTGACAATCCTTAAGATGTGATCAAGTGCTGCACAAAGCAGGAAAAAATGCCAGGATTCCAAGCTGGGGTGCAAACCCTCAGCAACTCATTCATTAAAATGCAGCAATAGCGATGAAGAAGAATCCGACTGCTGCTTGATTTAACCCATTTATGTTTCAATGATATCGATCAACATGCTGTGTCTTTCAAAGCTGGCTTATCTGAATGCCTTCTTGATGCCTGGTCCTTACCAAGAGGATTAATGTGAACTTTGATTTGAGGTCTCTTTGCTTACATTAAGGCAACATCTACACTGATATGTTTTTAGTTAAAAAGTGGTTTAAATGTAAATGATCTCTATCCACACTAGAATTTTCAAATCATTTATGAAACTATCCCATCCACACTAAAACAACTGAACACATACAGTATATGATATGGCCATTCAGCTACACTGCACAGGTCTACATTGGTATAAAAATCCTGTAAGTGGTGGCAGAACTGTAGCGGCTGGTAAATGATATGCCTTCTGCACATGCGTGCAACATTCAGCCTGTACAAAACGCAATTAGAAGCATACAAGTAATCAACACAACATGCGCCATGGAAATCAACTCTTCTATCACTGCTGTGTTGGAAAATGGTTTTATTTTGTGAAGGGCAGCCAGTCAGGGAATGAGACATTGGAATGAGTAGGATCACATCAGGGAAGGGCCACATAATAAGCACAAACCAATCAAAGCGTGATTAATGCCTGTGTTTTCAAAAAGCAGCATCCACATGATGACACCGTGGCGGCGTTTTTAGAAGTATAGGGCACTGGGGGTAAAAAAGGTGAAAACAGAGTGGGTGTAGCCTTAGACAATTATGGACACTTGGTCTCCATAGCACTAAGGAATTTGCTGTTAAAGGCTACCAGAGTGAAAATGCTTGGTGCCGAAATTTATCAAGCTGGCCAATATCCAAGACAAAAAGCAAATCTAAAACTCTTCAGGTAAAACTGCATATTTTGCCCTTTTGTGCTTGTTGACTTCCTCCATTCATTCTTCCCAGGGGGCAATAAATTCTAACAGGACCACTTGCTTTGAGGACCCTGATGTTAATAACATGAGTGGGCGGGGCAAAGTGGTTGTAATGGGTCCTGAGAACTTAAGCTGCCAGTTTTGTGGGTTAGTAAGATGCCCTCCCATGGAGCTAGCTGTGCATTTTGCCCATCTTTGATGAAGAGGATGGACTGTTTGGAGGAATGCAACTCTTACTATCCAGAATCACTGCCATGATTGTGTCCTCCAAAGACCAAAATTGGAACTTGGTCGTGGTGCCAGCAGTATCTCCCTTCCTCTTAATGTCTTCATGGCAGCAACTAAGATTATGCTCCAAAGTGGTTGTCTTCTGTCACAGTTGGCATACTGGAGTGTCTGCCATACCCTAGCTACGCAGGTATGCTGGGCTTGGGAGACCATTCTAGGAAAGAAACCTGCCAGAACATCTGGCCTGCAGCTTCTCAAAGTTTAATGTTACATACTCTATAAATTGAACACTATGGAATAAATCAAGGTGACCCATGGAACGTTGATTTTCAAATTAGTTTTAGCGCCATGGAGAAGACCTGTACCCGACTCTTAGATGGAACAACTAATATTAGTATTTTGTAGCAAAGCTGACAAACTCTCTTCATCTTGCTCTCCCCTTCACTGCCTCCCCTTCTGGCACATGGACATGCACACCGAATTACTGCACAGCAAATTAAAACTGCTGTAGGTTAATTACATAGCTAATGGGCACGGTGCTATTTTACAGTAATGGAATTCTATTCTTACACCAGAGCTCTTTGCTGCCGTAAATCTTCGCATGACGACAGTGTCGTTGGGCACAAATTTAAAGCAGTCTGCATCCTTTAGAGGGGACTTGCAAGCCATAATAAGCACAAAAACACGAAAGGGGCTCCTTATTTCTGCTGTGGGGATTGGCCCCCACTCCTTGTGAGTGTGGAATATGGATGGATGGATTTTTCCAAAATACTCTACTTGTGTTCACATATCAATTTTTCAGAAATTTCTAAGACACTTCTTTCAGTGTACATGCTGACAAAAGAAATCAGACTGGCTAAGAAGAGCTACTCTAAAAAACACTGAAAAACAAGATTTCAACCAATGTTCCTGCTTCGGTGTGGAAAGACCTGCAATATATCAACCTTCTACAGGAAACCTTCCCCTCAGACTGCAAAGAGCAATCGGGCAGTTGACAACATGAAAGTGTTTTCCTTCAAGTTTGATAAGATCAAGCTCACATCCCATACCAGCTCCAGCGCTCTGAGGACACAAGCAAACATGACCTTCTCCGCAACACCTTCCGCCACTTAACCTGCCCGAAACATTTCCGAAGAGGATGTGTGCTGGCTTTTCAAGAGACAACACACCAAGAAAGCAGCAGGCCTAGATGGAGTGTCACTCTCCTGCTTAGAAATCAGTGCTGATCAACTGGCCTCTGACATTGCACAGATTTTCAAAAGATCTTTGGTGATGTGTGAAATTGGGTTACGGTAAAAAAAAAAAAAAAAAGGGTACAAACAAACCAAATTTTAAAAACATGGCACCAGCATTTTATTAATTTTGGTACCCAAAGTAAACAGTACTTTTCAAGTGCCTTGCCCACAATCGTTTATTACAGCAGTGACTACTGCCAATCCCCTCTCCCAGCAAGCATCCACAGACACTTCAATGAAATATACATATGACAAACATGCACCACTTAACATCCACAATACGTTCTGTGAAATAGGATGGTATGCAATTTGGACATTGTTCAAACACCATGTATAAAGTGCTTAGCAAAGCAATGTGGGATACTTTAGTAGTTGTTTTGACTAAAAACAGAGAGATAACACTACAAGCGGGGTGCAAGAATGGTGTTGAAGTATACACTGTTACACACTTAACTTTATAACAACATATTTAAATAATGATAGAAAGTACAGTACAGTCCTGGCAGCTTAAATGATTTGTATACAAAACACATGAGAGACACGTGTTGCGTGCAGGAAGCTGTTGTGTTCGCTGCGTCTAATTATGTTCTCTATGTCCCATTCTCCGATCGGGAATTCTGAACTTTTTTCTAACCTTATGGGACCACAGATGTATATGCGGTCAGATGTTGCCTGAACCAATGTTATGCAGTGCATAGTGGCACATCGAGGTAGATTAACACCCACCCCTGCCCTGAGTCTTCAAAATCTGTCATAGAATCAAAATATATCATCCATTGTTCATTTAAGAGCGATAATAAAAAGTTTTGAATCATTATTTTTTCGCGCCAATGTCATTTTTAATTTGCTTTGGTTGCCGCCGTTTTGGAGGCAATTCATCTGAAGATTCCTTGGCATTGCATCCACACATTCTCTGGTAATCATGATGTACGTGATGTCTTCAATGCAACTGTATGTAAATCGACTCAGAGACCGCTTCTGTATTCGAGACTGATGGATGAACCTTTACTCAAGTGCAATAAAGCTCTTTGATTTTTTTTTTTTTTATCTCCAAGTGTTTCAGACTTTAGCTTTGCTCATTTGGTTTGGCAAGTCTAGTTAGCCATTTCATTTTGACTACATTTTCTCCTAGTTCATACACCGAAACTTTGCTGCCTCTTCTGAGGAACGCTTCTAAATATCACAGCATCACGTCCTAACAAACCCACCCAAAGTAGCATCATCCAAAACAGCACTGTAATCAATTCAAAACATGACAATAACTTTCAGAAGAGATTAATCTATCAATCAATCAATCAATCAAACAGTTCTCCATTGTTGTAAAGCCTTTAAGAAAAATTCCTAAAGCCCAGGAAAAAAACTTCTGCAGCTCATATTAGAAAGCAAGACAGAAGATAACCCCATAAAATGTGTATTATACTGTAATACTATCAATAGTCGGTGGAAGAAATGTAGTGTAGACTTGTGACAAAATTGAACTAGAAACAAGGCCTGTCGCCTAGTCACGTGCTTCACGGCCCATGCTTTCATCATTTTATGTGGTTCTCTACTTTTCAGCTCTATATGGAGTTTGATTTCTGTACGAAGTTTTTGGATTTTCTAATTTTGACCACTTTCACTTGTGTGTCTGGCTTTAGATTTTGGGTCACATACTTTAGTTTGTTTGCTTTTGAGGGATGCCCTTTTGGTATATCCTGTCACAACTTTTTCCCCCCGATGTTCTTGTTTAAAATTCTTTTTAGAATTCTTTCTAATAAAACTAATAAAGAAATGTGTGTTTTGTGGACCAGGTTGTTTTTGTAGTGTTCCCCTCTTCCTTTAAGAGTTTTTGACGGTTATGTTAAGCCCTTTCCCTCTGATGGTATGTGCTGGCCAGAAACCTGTTTCTTGATACCTTGGGTGGGCTAATGTTTTGCAATCAGGTGTGACGGGTTACGTTCCAGAGCCGTTAGATGTATGTTAGTTTATGCATTTCTAATTCTTTATAGACTAGGAAGGAGTATTTACATTTAATTAGAGGGGGGTGGTCCCAGATGTTGTTTCACTTTTGACATTAGGATGGGAGTACGCATTGGCCTGAGGTTCTCCTGGGGTGTGCGTATGGTTTGGAGACCGCCGCATATCCAAATTGGAGCTGTCAGCTTGGCGCTGGTTGGCTGTGCAGTGGAAGTGGCGTAAAGCTGATTGCCAACAATCAGGATTGTGCACAGGCGCATTGGGGAAAACTGATTGTTGTGTGCCAACTTGCAGGGTAATTAGGAAGGCTAATTATGTTTCCTTTGAGATTAATGGAGATGTCTCTAGGAGAAGACATAATGCCGGAGTGGAACACGGGAGGGTGCATTTTTGGTTAATGTTCTTGTTCTTTATAGATTGGGAGTGAGCCTGCAGGGCATACTGAGGAGTGAACAGGGGAGCTAGGGGGCTGTGACTTCCCAGAGAACTGTGCAGAACTGAAAGGATGTGGTCATTGGATCTGTGGACAGCAAGCATATGATAAAGGTTTGAGAAGTTAAGAAGATATTGATCAAGGCTCCAAATACTCAGAGGGAGTGGAGGTGCGGAACTCATCAAGGGAAAGTGTTGTAGTGTTAAACCTCCGAATTACCAATTAAGTGTTAAATGCACATTTTTTTACGTATTTCATTTTCCTATTTACAGTGTAAATCTGTGACACACAGTGTCAGAAGGTCATCTTCCAGGCTTGTCAGAGGTAAGCACTACCACCAACAGCTCCAAAAAGACACCCTATGAAGGCAGCTGACTCTGCCCGGTCCAGTCCAAGGACTAAATGTGCAGGGTGTTCCTGGATGGAGGTGCCTCACTTGGATTCAAGCGACCTGGTGCCTGACTGCTCTAGACAACGGTAGAAACCATCTTGACCCATTTTGCGCCTTTGTGCACCTGTTATTTTGGTTGAATTTATTGTTTCACTGAGCGGAGTCACCCAGCTGGCACCTCAACAGTTCAGTTGGACTTGTGTATTCCTCTCTGTTGATGACAAAACATTTAGGGTATTTCTGAAGAATTGCACACTGATGACCACAATAAAAGACTTCACTTATTTTACTTTGGCACAACAAATGCAGTCACCTTGAATTTTTTTAATCATCTAAGTGGTACTTGGTCATGAACTACAAGATGCCTGGAGTTTAATACGTGTTGGGTCCAAGGGCACTGGACATCACATTAGTCTTAATTTTGAGTTTTGGAGACCACCAGGACATGATAGGGACATGTTTTTAAAAGCGGAGATGAGGTCCAATATAATGTTTACCACCCCAGACCGTCCGACTTCTCACGTGGATCACCCTGTGCCTCTTTTAAATAAATAATTCCATGCTCTGCACGTTTGCACAGTAAAACATATGATTGCTTAGACAGGCATGACAGCTTCCATGAAATACAGCAGTGGAATAACCTGACCACCAAATAGCATCTACTTGATGTCTTGCAGAGGGTCGTACCTCTGGTATTCATGTACATCTCATTGCCTTCTGTAAATTTCCGGATGGATCCAGTGTAAGGAGTGAGGCCTCTGTCTCAGGTGGGTGCACCCAGAGAAACGGGGCAGTGGCTAACCGTGTTTCTCCTAGCCAGTTGGTTTGATTTATTGCAATCATCATGGAGGGACAGCTGTTATTAGTTTTGTCAGCTTGTGTTTGCTACATTGGTTTCAATGAATTATGATTTTTGTTGCAGGTTTCTCAGGTCGCCATTGTGTAATATGCAAGGGGGAAATTTCTGGTAGGTGCCTTGAAGAGCTTCTAAAAGTGAAACCTCTCTTTTTTTTCAGATTTAGCACAGCTTCGAATAAAAGCACCAACTCCAGAAAAGCACAATGACAGCACTGTTAGAAATAGAGTCAAATACATGTGATCATTTTTGCACTCCAGCAATGAAAAGGAAGCACAAGATCAAAGATGAGGAAATGGAAAACAATGGAACTTCATGCCTGACTTAGTTGCAGCCTTGGGAATATCGCCCCATCCTTTGTCCATGATATAGCAAAATGCCAAGCCCCCCCAGAGAATGCCTTGAAATAAGAAGATATCATGAATATTCAGCATTGGATGACCATGATGAATTCAATTTGACAAGCCTTTTGAAAAAATAAAAACATGGATCAAATATGAATGAGAACACTTCGGAGTGGAGTGACATGAAATGATAGGATATGGCATAGGTAGAGTGTGGACTTTGAAGCTGAGGGTACATTTCCTACATAGCTATAGGCGAACCCGATGGCGGTCTTAGGTACAGTGGCATGAACTATTCTTGCACAGAATTAAATATTGGTAAGCCATTTGCAGTCATTAAAGGCTGGTATTCATGTTTTGTCTACTCTTCTACCCATATGACAAACTTTACTTAGACAGCAAAGTCTCAGAGACAGTGGAGTTGATCACAAAGGTAACACACAGGTTCGGCATAGCAGTCACTGCTTAAGGGGAACACTGTCATGTTTTCTCTCTATCATGTAGGAGCTTTGAAAATTTGAATTAAACCATGCAGCTGTTTTTGTATAAATCAACAAAAACAATGTATTGGCGATGCCACAGGTTTAGTATTTAGCTGGGAGAAAAACTCCAATCCCTGTTCTATACCACCACATCAATTTTTGAGATTTGGCTTCTTCCACCAGCTTAATATTAGATTAGCAATGTCACTGGTGTGCTCTTCCTTTCTAATTTATCCAAAAAAACTGAATTCTTCCATGCCAGCAATAACAGAAAACTGCCAAAAAAGACTGCAAAAAACACCAACAACAAAACATCTATATATATATATAATTCACTAAGGCAAGACACCCATGGAAAGCACGGCGGAAGGGGCGTGGATACATTAAGCCGCCGACAAGTAAGACACCTATGGCGCACGCAGGGAAGAGCCACGCCCACCAACTCAAAGACCATTGGTTACGACGACAACTCGCAGAGCCACGCCCACAAATTCGGACGCAACGACACAGAAGGAACAGCGTCATTTATATTCGTCTGTCATGGAGGCCTCATGTACTTCCGAGCCACCTTGACTGTTCATAGAGGCATGTTTCTCACGGAGGTGAGTCGCCATATGCAGCGTGTGAAACGGTTTGCGAGGGGTATCCCATGGAATCCTTAAAACAATCCTTTACAACTGAGGTTAAAACACAATGCAGTAAGCAGTCTTTAAAAACCGACTTTTCGGTTACGACGCACGACCTCATGCACCATAGCAAACTGTTTTACACACTACATACAGCAATTCGCATCCGCGACAAACATGTGTCTTCTTCACTCACGGACAATTATACGTTGCTCTCTCCAGAGTTCCATCTTTTCATTCACTTTCTGTTGTATCCTCAAACTCTCCCTTTTTAGACAACTGTGTCTTTCCAGAAGTGTTCAACCATCAATAAATAATTATGCGGCGTTTGATATGCTGCGGGTCCACTATTGTGTTGTATTTTGCTCTCTCCAGAGTTCCATCTTTTCATTCACTTACTGTTGTATTCTCACACCAACCCGTTTTAGACAACCGTGTCTTTCCAGAAGTGTTCAGCATTCAATAAATAATTATGCATGACATTGAGCGTGTGTAAGCCGTTGAACCCCATTTGGGCTGCAAACCGTGGAATTCCCACTAAGTGCGACTCACACGCTCCCACTGTTTTCGTCCCTACCCTTTGTACACACCCCCCTCCCACACGTTGACTGTTAATAGAGGCATGTTTCTCGTGGAGGTGAATCGCCATATGCAGCGTGTAAACGTGTGTTAAAACATTCCTTTACAACTGAGGTTAAAACACAATGAAGTGAGCAGTCTTTAAAAAACGTGTTTTCGGTTACGACGCACGACCGCGTGCACCATAGCAAACTGTTTTACACGCTACATACAGCAATTTGCATCCGCGACAAGCATGCGTCTTCTTAGATGCTCCTGTACATTGTACACACCCCCCTCCCACCTCGCTATTAACGTGGTCGGGTGTCTTGGTGGATTATATATGGAAAGGTAGCCAAAACCGTATAGAGCAATGAAAAGTCTACGTGAGTCACAGCTGCATCTGGACTGTACAAAGACGACAACGACTCAAGTGACTAGTTGGAGGTGGGCACATGAGCAGGCAGTGCATATTGGACGAGAAATCAGCAGACTAGCATGACGGAGGGAGCAAGTGGACGTCCTTCTCCTCTCCTTCCGTTCCACCCTCCGCAGCTGAGCGCCACACGGACGATTGTGTGTTGGTTCGTTCCGTGCATTGTTACAATGTTGCTTTTCTTGCTGATTTATCACATTACCGATTTTTCAAATGTTAATTTTCTCCCTGTGCTTAAAAATTATTAAAAACAGCCTGATTATGCGTATGGTACGCCGCAGGTTGGCTAGTTCCTAATATTAACAACACATTAATCGTCTTGGATTTAACAGACTGAATTTTTTGACCTTACACTTTATTTCATGGCACTTCCCATTTGCATGTGCTTTCCACATTTGCTTTGGTCTTCAAATCTGTTTATATTTTTGGTGGTGTTTTAGGATGCTCATTAGAAACTAGCTAACAAAAGGCAGGTGCTCGCATCTGTCAAAGTAGGAACAGGTGACTGAAGCAAATTTTTAATTAAATATTAATAATTCTGAAGTAATGAAAAATACAGACTACAAGGTATTAGTAACCCACAGTCATTTTTCAAAACTAAGCTTTTCTGTTTAATGCAAATTAACCAAAGAAAAACCCATCTAAACACCTTTTTGTATGTTAGAGCTGGAGCTCTGGAGGCGGGGCTTAGTAGGAAAATAACTTTGTGCTGACAAGTCGGCAGGCACTGTCAACTGCTACCAGCTGTTTAGAGACATGGAGTCTGCCTATCCCATCATCAATTCACAACCTCAAGGTTAAACGTCAACCTGCTTCTGCTATGCTCCTATAGGCCAAGGCCCTTAAGGATCTCAAACAGTGCACGAAGCACATATCGCTGACATATTACTTCAAGCCAGTATGTCCTTCTCAATCTCCAGCGCCATCAGCCGGCCATGAAGGACTGAGTGTCAGAGGTAATGTTGAGTCCTTGTCGGTAAGTGCCTTCCCACAGCAGCAGCAACTGAAGTTTTTTTTTTCCCCCCCATTGAAATGTTACAACAAAAATGTACAGAATTCTAGAAAAAGACTATCGAGAAAAAATCTTTTGCATGTTACCAATTGTATTTTGTTAACTGCATTTTATGGTTGTCTTCATGCTTACTGTGTTATGAAAGGTGCACATTAAAAAGAATTCTATGCAGAAAAGTGTATTGTGAGCAATAACCCCCTATTTCCCATAAGGTATTAACATTTGCATCTTTGACCTTCATGTCATTTCATAGAAACACAACTCCGCAAAAAACTGTATTCTGGAAAGTATTGTTTGTTTTGCACAATTCATTATTGAAATATTTTTAAACAGAATATATTTCACTTAACACATCAAAATATTATTTCTAACAATTATTTACTTTAGTGAACACATTTTATGGCTCTATGAATGTACAGAGCATATATCATTCACTGATTCTTTTGAATTCCAACTGAATCATTACCTGAGAGCGAGTTACACTATTCTTATTCTTGTGATTTATGAAAGATTCATTATTCATAAACAAGCTGCACAATTCTCATTCACTTGTGACTTTGCAATTTTAAATATACATCTTAAAGGTGTTATCATGCTTTGTGTACTGAAACAAGATAATTTCATATGAATTAGTATCATGTAAAATATATAATTTCATTTTTAGTCTAAGCATGTGTACCAGCCTCTAAACCTATAAATGAATCAAATGACTCATAGGAATCAATTTACTTAAATGGGTAGTTTAAAAGAATCGATTTGTTAAACTGAATTGAAATGCGCACCACTAGTTTGGACTGAGCTATACCTGGGCTGGCTAATGTCTCAATCAGGTTTAAATTTTATGACACGTTTTCCAATCTTCCTTTTTTATATTAACAAATGATGTTGGGTCCATCATTGGGTTCGCATCCCATGTTTCTAGGGATGTGACCAACCTCCAGCTCACAACACATCGAAATAAAAGGTCAGCTAGAAGCTCATTTCCTCATCCAATCGGCAGATACAATATTCTAATAACAAAAGCTGTAATAGCTACCCTTTTCTTTGTGTCTTTCTTGCTTTTTGACTTTTTTTGTTTGCTATTTTCATTTGTTTTGTTTTATTGTTTAAGTATATATCTCCTGGTTCACCTATGAAAAAGCTCATATCTCTGTGAAGTCAGGACAGCTAGTGTGGGTTGTGACCTGCTTTAGTGACTTCTTTTGGAGGTTTCAAAAATTTTAGTCATGTTTGAGACTTAACACCAGGTGGGTTGGTATGACTTCCCTCAATAGCCTTTGAGAGTCTAAGACCCCAAGTTTGAAACGGCATGAGCTACTCAGCGGGCGTGCGTGCGTGCATGAGAGCCGCTTAAGAACAAATTATCTGCTGTCCAAGAATGATCCGTGGTGTTATGGAAGAGCCTGTCGGAAAGAACAAGCAGCGATGAACTAAATGGCCTTTTTCCTTTCCTAATGATATATAATGTTCTTAAGTAATTGCATTTGAATTTCTGATACTTATAATAAAGTGTCAGCTCATTGTTTTAATGGCTTTTTTGATGAAGTAGGCAGCCGGTACAGAGGTTCAGACTATAAATGGTTTGGTCGGTACATAAAACACAGCTCAACGGGACGTTAAACAAAGGGAAGCCCACTCCACTATGGAGGTGGAACTTCAAGCACTGCACCAGAGAGGAACTGTAAAGTGGAAGGAAATGACATGAAAAATGAAGAAAATGAGAACACACTGCTGGGGGTAAAGAGGGGGTCCATAAAATCGGGCAAAAAGGAGACACAATGAGGACTCTGGAAGACTGATTGACGCCAAGACTGCAATAACTGGAAGATCCCTTTACATTTTCTCTGCTCCTTAATTGGCAATTAACATTCACTTGCCAAACAAAATCCAACTCCAGGAGACAAAGTGAAGAACTCAAACCATTAAAGTCAGATGTGCATCTGAGCAGCAAAATACTTGTATCTTAGGTAATGGATGAGAGAAGTGACGTCACCTTCACAGTGACCTTAGTACCACCACAGCTGGCACCTCGCTGTCAGTCATTAATTGCCTATTGGACAGGCTTTAGCTGGATTGTATGTGGCACCCCGCTGGCAAACACCTTGTTGGGGCATACTGTTCCAAGTTATTGTCAGTTTATAAAGGGGATAAAAATACTGAAGCTGTAGTATGGGGTGCGTTTCTTTTTGCTAGCAATTTCTACTTCATAGAATTAAGTTTAACAATGAGCACATCACAGGCAAATTAGAAATATTTTCTATTTTCTACAGTTTGAGTATCGGTAGGTGAAGTGGCCCTCTCACCAGGTCATGCATGCATGAGGACTGAACATGTGATGTTATATAGTGCTGCTCCGAAATGCTTTACAGATTACAGTTGTTCCTATTTTTCAACTAACTGAACACCAGCTGGTGGGATGCCACCTTCCAGGTCACCCATTGAGTCAGCACTGAGGTCGAAACTTACCAACCTTAAGGTTTTATATGGAACTTTTCAAAACTAAACACTGTTCAAGGCGCTTTACAGGTAGATTACAATATGAGCCCGGGTGGGCAAAGTAACACCCTAATGAGTACAGTTACTGATTGGAACTGAACCTGAATTAGGGAACTTTATATAGTGAACGCCATTCCAAGGCACTTTACAGGTGCACTATACTACAATTCTTTCCATATTTCTACAATGTGAGCCCAGGTGGATGAAGTTCATAACTCTGAGTTGCAGTCATTGATTGGGACTGAACTGGTGTTCTTATGTATTTTATATGAAGACATTTCACAGTACTACACAATTGCTTCCATTTATTTTATGGTTTGAGCATTAGCAGACAAACTGAGACTGAAGTGGTATTCTTAGATTTCATTTTATGTGACACTTTTTTTTTTTGACTGTGAACAGAGTTTTAAGGTATTTTATTGGGTCATTACAATTGTTTCTGTATTTCTACAATGGGTAGATGTATGTAGGGATTTCAACTGTTATATTTTATATAGCGCCTTTGTCTAGTGAACACTACCCCAACATGGCATCTTACAGGTAGATTACAGTTTTTAAATGCTGTGAGCTCCACTAAGCAAAATGTCTTCATTTGCATCAACTGATGTGACTGAACATGCATTCTTGTGGTGCTATATGGTACCTTTCTGTAGCGAACAGCATCCCAAGATGTTTTAAAGGCAGACTGCAGCTGTTTCCATATTTCGATACTGACTCCATCTGGGTCAAACTTAATCGATTGAGCTTAAACCTGCAGGTTTTATAAAATGATGTTTTACAGCAAATGAATAATTGGAACTGAACCCGAATGCTTATGTTTTTATGCAGCGCATCACCCCAAGCACTACTAACTGATTTCTGTTAGTTTGGTCACATGGGGCTGAACCGCCCATCCTTATGATTTTATATTGTGTCTTTCTATATAAACCAGATGCTAATGCTAGTGAGTTTTTTTTTTTTGTAACTTTTTCTACATTGCGAGCCCAGGTTGGCAAAGTGACTCCTTCTGGGTCACACTGCGAGTTATTAATGGAACTGAACCCGCTATCTTACATTTTATAAGACGCCATTCTACACTGAACACAGCAAGTGAACAATTAATCAAACCTAAATCCTTATGTTTTTATATAGTGCCTTTGTGTGGCGGACAACACCCCAGTAAGATTTACAGGCAGATAACAATTGTTTCACTTTTTCTTTTTTACAATTTGCACACTTCTAAACGACTTCTACGAGGCCACACTGGACTGATCCTGAAATCCTCATGATTTTATATAGTGCCTTTCTGTGGGCAAAGTGACTCTGGATCACACTGGAACTGAAGCTGAATTAGGAACGGACACTCTATTTGCCATCCTTATATTCTGTTATTACATTACAATGTTTTTCTTATTTCTCCTATCTGAGCTCGGGTAGGTGAATTAGTGATGTTGACTGAACATACTTGTACACCTTTTGATCTCATGTACCACCTTTCTACAGTGAACATCCCAAACTGCAGTGGCAGGCAATCCATTAGGTGACATAGGTGGCTGCTTCGGGCACAGTCACACGAGGTGTGCCATTTATGAAAGATTAAGGGAGGTCCCTTTGGACACTGAAGGTGAAATCAGTGTCCCACACCAGACCTCGAAGTCAAATAATATTGAATACGTGCTACAGACACAAAGGGGCAGCACACACTCTGGACCTTTCCATGCTATAGACACTGAGGGGCACCATTTTGGTAACTCATGTGGCGCACACAGAGGGGGTCCTAGCATAAAGCTCTATATGGGCTAACCAATTTATTTTACAAGTATTGTACACTATAGTGTAATTGCTGTATTTCTATTATTCTTTCACAATTGCACAGGTCAAGTGTCTCCCTCAGTCGCATGTGACATTCAAGTTGACCACTATGTGTGCTGCATCCTGTGATTATGCACTGTCCAGGTCCTTGACTGATAAACTTACAGCAAATCCAAATGGACAGAAGCATGCAGCTTTCTCTTCCTCCAGCCCTTTATCATGATCATTAGTTTCTTTAATAGAGACACAATAGTTGGTGCTGTTGCCTCATGGCTCTGAGGACCAGTATTCTAATCTTAGTCAGTGTAGAGTCTGCATATTCTCCCTGTGTCCTTTTTCTCCTCATTTCTATAAGGTACACATCAGATTAACATGCGGGTCTACAGTAGATAAGCCTGCTGTGTGAGAGGGTCTCCAGGCCAGGGGTGAGTCTGTAAGAAATAAAGTCAGGCTCCAAACAGTAATATTTTCATAGTGGAGAGAGCGCTATATAAGAATAAGCTGACCTATAAGAACGCACATTTAAATCTCCCCCAAACCACACATCCCACCCCCGCCAAGCCTACAAATGGAAGCCTTCCGGCTGCAAGGACGAGAGGCCCGCCGACTGCAGAAGCACGGATTTAATTGCATGTCAAAATGAAATCTCTTTTGATGAAGAACAATTCAGCTCTGGCTCTGCCTAATCAAATTAACAAAGTCTTTTTTGATTTTCAATTATCTCTTAGTGGTGAAACGCTTTATCCCAGACGCGGGAGCAATGGGCTGACAAGCAGAGCCTAACAATTAAAGAGCAGCCAGGCCACCGTTTGTTAAACGTAATGACGACACATCAATGTTTCTTTTTATTTACCCCTCTTGTTGCTTTCACCTTTTCTCTTTTGGCGGCGCTCATTAATGCTTCATGGTGGGCACCTCTTATCACGCTCCAGCAAGCGAGACGACGCAAGTTGTATTCATGTGGCTGAGGCTGACGGGAGATAGAACGAGATTTTCTTCGGGACGGTAAAAGGTCACAGGCCAGTGACTGCTGGGCACCTAAGGTGACATTCATCGTTGTCTGCTCTCCTTACAGCCGCAGTGCAAACCCAGTAAGACCGGAAGCTTTATTTCATGCTTAGAAGTCATTTATGCACTTGGCCAAAGTGACTTACAAAGCCCAAGTGTAACATTCAGCTGTTTCAGTATATATATATATATTTTTAACAATGGTGGCACTGGCAGGTTAAACACCACATGCAGGTCATCCAATGAGATCAGAGGTCAGTGATAATATTAATGGATGGCTATTGTTAGGCTCCAGTTATGTTAGTCAGCCATCAATTTAGTAAACCTGATTCATTCTATACAGGATCAAGCTGAAGACACATTAAGCATTGGGTGCGTGTGTGGTGGTTTACAAAAACAACACGGATGGTCGTATCTAGATTTCTATAATGTGATCACATAGTGGTTTGAAACACTTGGCAATCAGTTTCTAGTGAAGCCGAGATCTTATATAGCACTTTTCCAAAGTGCACACCATCTGCGTTATCTCGTTTTGCACAATGCATATACCGGCAGGTTAAGTACGTCACTCTTGGCTATACGGTGAGTGACACTGACATTTATTTGCTTAGCAGATGCTTTTATGCAAAGCGACTTACAAAAGAGGTCAACATAATCAAGTAAATATCAGTCTGGGGGACAGTTTAGGGACAAATGCGACAGCACAAGGACACAAAAATTGATCATTCGAAAGAAAAGAGCTCAGAACAAAAATAAAAGTGAGTTACAAGTCCCAGCTCTAAAAAACCTAAGAGTCAATACCAGTTAGACGAAATCCATCAAATTAGAGGGTCTTCAGACAGTTCTTGAACATACGGAGGGAGTCCCAGAGTTTCAAATAGAGGTGGGAAGCACGTTCCACCAGCCAGCAGCTACACATGTAAAGAACTTAAGATCTGATACCTCGCAGAGGTGGCTTCAACAGATGCCATTTATGAGCTGCTCTGAGTGTTCAAGAAGGAGCACAGGACCTCACAAGTGTCTCCATAGGTGCTGACCCATTGACTACTCTTATTTGAACTTAATATGTGCCGCTGCAGGAAGCCAGTGTAGTGATCTGAAGAGAGGAGTGACGTGTTCCCACAACAGCTGGCTCAACATCAGGCGTGCCGCTGTGTTTTGAATCATCTGCAGCAGGTTGGTGACACATGCCAGTACTCCTGCCAGCTGACTGTGATAAAATCAGAGCCAGGACCAGGAGTTGTGCTGCTTTTTCTGACAGTTATGGTCCGATCTTGTGGATACTGAACAGAATGAATCTGCAAGACTGTGAGATCGTAGCAACATGGATTTTGAAGGACAACTAGAGTTGGTGGGTGGTAACAATATTGAGTCCAGTTGTACAGAGATGGCTGCTGAACAGACAGACAAGAAGGTCTGTCTTTGCAACTTTGAACTGGAGATGGTGTTCCCTCATCCGGGCTGTAACATCAGTGAGACGAGACATGTGGAGATTCTAACTGAAACTGTGTGGTACTTTGGAGTGACAATTGAATGTGTAGCTTTACCATTTTTTTAGTGCCTTGACAAAATGAGCACTATCTGTAGGCAATATAACTGTAATAGCTGACAGTTACAGTCATCTGAGTATATAGCTGAAGTATCCAGAACTGGAAGCAGAAGTTTATCTGTTTTTAAATGGTGGCCCAGGTGTTATTTCTTGCTGTCCCACTGGCCAACCACACTGCTTCTCTATCAATGTCTCCGGTATGGTAAGTTGAGAATTTATTCTTTTTGGTCCAATTGGATTCTAGAATTGCAGTAAATCCTTAATGGGCCATAACCATGAATGCTGTCCTGTCTGACTTGTCCTCTTCAATTCAAGGCGGTGAATTTATGCAGCTTAAATTATGAAGAAAAGCCAACCAAGTAGGAGATAAATAAGAACTCTTTGATTTTCCTTTCTGTTGCACTGTACCTCCAGTCTTCATCAAGCCCCACTCAACACCACCTGTAAGCATGCACGATACTTCATTTTACATGACAGTAGCAGCACACGTGGCATTGCCCGGGTAAAGTCATGATAAGCTCTGGTCATTTTGTCTGCTAGTCTGGCTTCAGTCTGTTTGGATGTTTCACTTGCTATAAGCCAGAATGTGGCACTGGTTTGCCAAGTATAGTACACAGATTGGGGGGTGGGGGAAACACTAGAACTTCTAGGGTCACAATTTTGGGTTTCAGAGTAGTTTATCTTGTGCATATGGTCCAACAAAGCACCTAGGCAAAATCTGGTCCAGATTGGTCAAAGGGTGCAGGTTTGTATTGGGAATAAACAGACAGACATTCTGATAGATAGATAGATAGATAGATAGATAGATAGATAGATAGATAGATAGATAGATAGATAGATAGATAGATAGATAGATACTTTATTAATCCCAAGGGGAAATTCACATACTCCCGCAGCAGCATACTGATAAAGAACAATATTAATGAGTGATAACAATGAAGGTATAACAGACAGACAATAACTTTGTATAATGTTAACGTTTACCTCCCCAGGTGGAATTGAAGAGTCACATACAGTAGTGTGGGGTCTCCACAGTCTGTCAGTGGAGCAGGACGGTGACAGGAGTCTGTTGCTGAAGCTGCTCCTCTGTCTGGAGATGATCCTGTTCAGTGAATGCGTTGGATTCTCCATGATTGACAGGAGTCTGCTCAGTGCCCGTCGCTCTGCCACAGATGTCAAACTGTCCAGCTCCGTGCCTACAATAGAGCCTGCCTTCCTCACCAGTTTGTCCAGGCGTGAGGCGTCCCTCTTCTTTATGCTGCCTCCCCAGCACACCACTACGTAGGAGAGGGCGCTCGCCACAACTGTCTGATAGAACATCTGCAGCATCTTATTGCATTTGTTGAAGGACGCCAGTTTTCTAAGGTAGTATAGTCTGCTCTGTCCTCTCTTGCACAGACCATCGGTATTGGCAGTCCAGTCCAATTTATCATTCAGCTGCACTCCCAGGTATTTAAAGGTCTGCACCTTCTGCACAGTCACCTCTGATGATCACGGGGTCCTTGAGGGCCCTAAAATCTACCACCAACTCCTTGGTTTTGCTGGTGTTCAGTTGTAGGTGGTTTGAGTCGTACCATATATATATATATACTAGACATTAAGCCCGTTACAATAACGGCCGCTAGAACAGTAGTGCATAAACATTAGTATGAACAGTCTATATTAAATGGCAATGGACCTTGTATGTGGCTGTAATATGTGTCACTGTATTGTGTGCCTTTAATTCTCTCTCTCAGCAATACTGGTTTGTATTTTCGTAAAATGCCTGTAACTTTGTCAGACACTAATACAGTGGAACCGAAGTAATTTCCCCCATAGGATTATATGTAAATACAATTAATCCATTACAGATCATATGAACTATATGTAAATATATATATTTTTTAAGATTTTAAGCACAAATATAGTTAATTATACCATTGAATGAGCTACATTTTTTGTATGAAAATGTGCTATATAAATAAATGTTGATTGATTGATTGATTGATTGAATGCACATAGTAATTGTAAACTAAATGTAAAAACATTGAATAACACTAAGAAAACCTTGAACAACAGAGAACTAACACTGCAAGAGTTTGCGCTATAGCCTTACGACCCGCTTGCTAAAAACACCTTTTTTAATGAGTTTTAAGCACAGGGAAAAAAATGAACATTTAAAAAAATCCGTAATCTAATAAACAACCAAGAAAAGTAACATAGCAACAATGCACGCGTGCGCCTGTGTGTGTGTGTGTCTGACTCTGTCCCGTGTGTGTGTGCGGGTGTGTGTGTGTGAGCGTGTCTGTCTCTGTCGCGGGCCTGCCTGCGTGCGTGTGTGCACGTGCATGTCTGTCCCCCATGCTGGCCTGTCTCTGTGTGTGTTTGTCTGTCTCTCGGGCGGGCCTGCGTGTCTGTCTGTCTGTCTGTCTGTCTCTCGTGCGCATGCACCTGTGTGTCTCTCTCTCTCTCTCCACACACAGGGAATGCACAGGAAGAGACTGAACACGTGCCGTGTGGCCCCGCGCATGCGCACTTCACCAGAAGACACACACACGGACACCTGGACGCACACAGGGCTTTTATTAAAGAGGATGATATATATATATATATATATATATATATATATATATATATATATATCCATCCATCTTCCAACCCGTTGAATCCGAACACAGGGTCACGGGGTCTGCTGGAGCCAGTTCCAGCCAAAACAGGGTGCAAAGCAGGAACCAATCCCAGGCAGGGCGCCAACCCACCGCAGGACACACACAGCCGCACCCACACACCAAGCACACATTAGGGACAATTTAGAATCGCCAGTCAACCTCACCTGCATGTCTTTGGACTGTGGGAGGAAACCCACACAGACACGGAGAGAACATGCAAACTCCACGCAGGGAGGACCCGGGAAGCAAACCCAGGTCTCCTAACTGCGAGGCAGCAATGCTACCACTGCGCCACCGTGCTGCCCACATATACATATATATATATATATATATATATACACACACACACACACACACACACATATACATATATATATATATATACACACATACACACACACACATATATATTTTAAATGGCAATATATAGATACAATGTGAGCTCTGGCAGCTAATGTGAGTCACTTGGCATTTCCTAAAAGGTCCATGTTGGTCATGCTAGAGTTTAAGCTTTGATATTTTTATAGTGTCTTTACAACACCACACTGATGCAATGGTATAACTTTTTCCATATTTCTGCGATGTCAGCAATGCCAATTTACGCAACTCCTTAAGTTTAACTAATGAGTCTGTGTTTGGAATTAAACCTTCAGACTTTATATAGTGCCTTTACAAGGTCTAACAGATGCAGTTCATTTGTTTACTCCTCCCTACGGTCCGAACGCTGACTAGTGGCACAACTTGCTCACGGCCGTGCAGAGAACCAATGGCAGAGATGGGCTCAACAGCTATTAGGGGGGCTACACTACCTGAGAAGTACTGTCAAAGACCCCTAAGGTCTCCAGCACCTGCTCACCTGAGATAATTTCTATTCATATACACATTGTAACTACTCCTGTTCAAATTCACAGTAAATAAAAAAATATTAAAAACGAGTCCATTGACACTCATACTTGAGTAAGTTGCATTTCAGGGGGGACACAGAAGAGGCCTTGTGCTTCATGCCATCTCCAGTATTTGATTTCAGTTCCAGTACAAATCACATTATTGTTTTCTCCAGCTAATAGCGGCCTTGTGCTATTATTGCATTTTCTGCTACACAATAATTATTCCTTTACAGGCAATATTCTTCAAACAGCTACTATTTAAAACTTAGCTGAATTTTGGTCACCTTTGTTATTGATTGGAGCATCAAGGCCGTTCACTGCAACATTCAGTCCTCATTCCCCACATGGTGACATGCATTTGTTTTTTTTTCCTATTTATTTGCCAGAAAATCTCAGTCAATGAGCCGTTATGTAATATAGGATTTTTAATGGTGCTCACCCACATGTTCTTTAAAAGTGCAATTCATTAGCAGATGTGATTTTGGTAACCGTGGAGTCATCTATGGTTTGGTCCACACAAGGTCCACCCGCTAGCTTAGCCAGCTCCTTTGGAATTTTCACAGTAATAAAGAATGCATAAAGTAAACCAGAATGTCCATCCTCCATATTATTAAAAGATATCCTAGTCTATCATCAATACAAGATGTACGAGTTACAACAGCTGAAACACTGGCCCATCAAACAAGTGCTAAAAGAGCTTCAGAGACCTCCTGTAATAAGCCACAGCCAGGGATGAGTGTTGATGGGTGGTGTTGGCAGAGAGACTGCAAAGTGTCATGAAAAAGCAACAATGAGGCCAAGCTAAGGTCAGGCGTGTCAGTAGTTACCCTTTTAGATGGGACCACTAGATTTACAAGTAAGAGAAAATGCTGAGTGTGATCAAGTGTGAGGAATGACAGTGCGCACCTTTTGTGATGGAACCTCTGGACATAACAAGAAAGAGATAAACTTAAGGGTTTGACCAATTATGTGGTATGACAGTATTCATCTCATTAAGATGGGACCTCTGGAGCTTGTAAATAAGAGGAAATGCCAAGGGTGCAATCATGTGTGAGGCATGACAGTATTCACTCTTTAAGATGGGACCTCTGGACCCCAAAAACAAGAAGCAAAGCTGTAGCAAACCCCAAATTTCAAGAGATGATATGGTAGCAAACAGATCTGCTTAATAATCTTGCTGTTACGCTTTAATAAAGATGGACAAACCGCATTGTAATAACCACCCAATACCCATCACACAAAACTATTACACCTGGAAAAGAATCAAACAAAAAGATATTATACAAAAAATGACTAATATATGGATAAGCATCATTTACAAAATCATGTCCAGACAATCTAAATATGGCCGGAAATGTGACAAAATGCTATATGCGCAGTTCCAAAAGTCTATTGACATGGGTGTGAATGGAAGGGAAGTTCAGATAAAGATCAGACTGATGTTCTCTGCAGACAAAGATGAGCTGTTTCTCCCCTTTCCTGGAAAGCAAATTCCCTAAAACGATTAACAGTACAGTCATACCGGCTTATCTAAAGTCTACATGGGCTTCAGAGACGAATCTCCAGTGAAAATCACAGAGGAACAAGAGTTTTATCAGAACTCCTAGCTGCCGGTAGATTTTATCAAGAGTTCTCATGCCACCGCAGCTAAGTGGTGTGGAGTTCAACAGAATCCCATTATTGCACTGCAACAAAGCCAAGGGTGTGGTAAAGTGTAAGACATGACAGTACTCCCTTCATCTTTCTCACTTTTTAAAACAGGACCTCATGCCAAAAAACAATGATGGTAGCAGTGTGATCGAGGGTGAGGCGTGATGGCACCCACACTTTGAAGTCTGATCCCTGTAATACCCACCATACATAGTAAGTAACCGTCAAGGAGAGAATCACAAGTAAGCAGCAATGAGAAAATTAATTGCAGAGGGTTTGCTAAAAATACGACACAAAGTTATTGGCAAATTTCCCTCAGTTATTAATATTCGCAGAATTCCAGCTGCTAAAATAAAAATAATATCCTTCAAACAGTCAGCTATGCAGCTTGGTGAGAAAGCTTACCTGAAAGGGATCTTCTTTCAGTGAATTGATGTGGATTTTAAGCTCATGAAGACCCGTGTAAACTCTGGATTTGCTGGTCACCTCGATGGCATGTTCTTTATATTCTACAAAGGAATAATAAATTATGCACTGTTAAAAGGCCCATAATACAAACTCTGCTACAGACACACTAATTTGAAGATCATTTGCAGATTTATATCTTTTTCTCAAGGCTGAGTATAATCAACAACACACTAATTCAAAACCCATGAAAAACATCGATTTCTAAGTTGTTTCTCAAAAAAGCGTTTGATGGGAGAGCACAGATGATTTCACCTGAAACATTGGTTTACCACCAGAGTTGTGTGTTTTGGGGAAAACAGCACTGAGGCCTTATACAGCTGCTGGCTGCACTTGCTTAAGTTATTTAAGCTACTTTGATGTGAGTCAGCCATAATTTTCTTAGTTCAAGAAGGCCCACGCTGTGTGACTCATTTATCATGTAATGCCGAAATCGCCCTAAGGCAACAGCTCTCGTGTGCTCACCCCTTCACTTTGGTTGGACTTTTCGGCTTCACTGAAGGTGTGCCTTTGTACACTGGTGTGAAAAGATGGGTTACTTTATTGAGATTATACAGGAGGCTGGATGAAGCTGTGGCTGGAATACTGGATGACGAAAAAAAAAAAAACTGGAACCAAATGAGCAGGTGAGATACAGTAAGCGGTCAGGAGCTGGCGAAAAGGGTTAAAGTGTGAATTACTCAGACTACAAGAAAGCAAAGGGTAAAAATAAAGCAAACTATGTTGGCACAAACAAGAAGCCTGAAAAGTGTTAAGACTAACTGAACGAATGAGTCCGAACTTGCAATGAGGCTGTTATTGTCATAGCCAAGCAACAGCAAGTGGCTAACAACATGGCTGAACATGGGCAGCAAAACTGTGGTGTCTCTTATCAAACAGGATAGTATGTTGAAAAGATTAAATGTAATCTTTTCGAGTTGGGGTTAACCTACCGGAAAAGAGTTACTTCTGGGATGGCAGAGAGATTGCCACAGCTACACAACAGCAAATAGGAGACAGAGTCGGGGGTGTGTGTGAAGCGTAACAGTATCCCTCTTTCAAAGTGGAAAGCTGGAAAAAGACAACGTTTAGCGTACTGTAACTTCAAGTGTGTGGTACCCCTCTTACCTTAGACATGCCCGACTATTAGCACTGTGCACTAACTAGGCAAACAGCTTGAAAGCTTTCGGAGTAGAGTAGACTTTCTTTTTTAGTGGGGGTTACCCACCAGAAAGGTTTTACTTCTGTCATAGCAGAACTTCAGAGACTTCACAATATTCTCAAAATAGTGTGAAAATCCTAGTGAAACTCAAAAGAAATTTTTGTTCTGCCGGAGATAAATTTGTAACCACAAACAAATCTAGATGTCTGTAGCCAAATGGACATTTAATTATGCATGAAAACCCAAATGCTAACAAAAACACATAGGGACTCATAGCATTTGGTCTTTAACTTCAAGTCACACACACACTCAAAAATGTGTTTTTGAATACACAATCTTGGACAACCTGGAAGTGTATGTTGTACATACTGGAAATCAAGTCTCAGTTGGAGCCTACCCTGTAAGTCTATGGACTGTGGGAGCAAACCCACAGGGACATGGGGAGGGGGGGAATGGGGAATACAGACTGTACTCAAATACGACGCAGGACATGAATACCGGTCTCGTTATTATGAGGCAGCAGTGTTACCATTGCACCACCGAGCCACTCTTAATAGTAAGCCATCCTACATCAATTTCTGAGCCCAGTCAAATTTGGAGTTTTGGGCAGGAAGAACCTACATGGGACAGGATGCCATTCTATATACATTGTAACAGGTGACTGGGTAAGCAATGACAACTCAGTGAAAAGGAAGCCGACAACAGCCCAAACAAAAATACAAATGTTCAATGGCAAATGTTGTGGTTGCCAGTAAGAATTCTATCCTCTGTGGTAGCCATCTCCATCTAATGCTAACTTCTGGAAAAATGGGCTGGCCTTATATGCCGTAGACCAGAAGGGGCGGAGATTTTCTTGGGTGGTGGGGTGGAGTTTATCTCAGGCAGTAGGGGAGAGTCAGTCATCCCTCTTGGGTGCAGAGGAGCCAGATAGAATATAATGTTGGTGCCAGAAACCTCTCTCATTCTGGGTTGGTATGGCTTACCTCATCAGAGCCAAGAAGGTGGTCCCCAGATGCACATGCATGAACACATGCATTCTCAAACACTTTAAATTTAATTTAGGTTTGCAGGGAGTCATTGCCACTGGTGGTAGCAATGGACTTGAGGCAGGAATCAACCCTGGAGAGAATGTCACTCCATGACTGGGCCATTCAACCACAAGGGAATAAGAATAAAAATAGAATTCATGTTTGATTCAGAGGAAACCAATTCAGGGAGGTGCGGAGGAGAAACCAATTGTTGACAGGTCACCAGTCTATCACTAAGCAACTGTAGTAATAATAATAATAATAAAAATAATAATAGGGAGAATCTCCTGTAAGAGCTATACAATCTCCGCTATATTAGTTTAAAAGCCTAATTAAAAGAGAGAAAACAAATGATTGGGGTCCTTAAGAAAGGATTAAATTTAAATTGACCATGTAAGAAAGCACTGTGACCCACCATACGTGAACAGTTAGCATTTTACAGAAAACCAATAGGGGCATTAAAGAAGGTACTTAAGCCGACTACAAATAAAACTGCTCCTCAGTTTAAACTCCTTTATTTTCTCTGGAAGCTATAATTCAAGCAAGCTCTGCTGGACATTAAATTTTATAATGTACAGTATACTTATTAAATTTTTATCCTAGGCCTACGCCATAAAGACACTAATTCAGAATGTGCATCAGTGGTAAAAATTAAGCACTTTACAATAGCTGTCCATGAATATCTTAATATATTATACACATAGACATTTTCCGTGTGGCTCGCTAAAAGAGGGCAACTCTGTACCTGTGCAATGTCTTCACAATGGCGAGTGCCTGTGTTGGTGTAGCTGTTGTGTCCTTAAATTGGACAGCACACTGATTCCATGCAAAAAGAGCCAAACTGTTTTGACTTCGCTTCAGTGCAGCCCTGCTCTGGCTAAACAAGTTTGGAAGATAAATGGATGGATTGGCTCTCAGAAAAGTGCACGCCATGGACTCACCTGAATGGAGTAAATGCACTTTAAAGGTGAGGGGAAGAGAAATGGTATCTGTTGCAGACAAGCAATGTGTTAAACAATGTCCGGGAAGGAAAAGAAAGAGCCTAACAAATCAACAAGTGATCAGCCACAGTGACGGGATGAAGAGGATCTGCTCAATGAGCCCAGCGCGAGCTACACATGCAATCCCTCAGCATGGAAGGAAGGTGCAATCAGCACCACTGTGAAGGGAGTAAAGTAGCCTGCTTTGAATGGCAGAACAGGAAAACATACTAAACATCCACTTCTTTTGTGTCTTCCTTAGTGAACCACAACTTACTGTAACTATTCTGAAATTGTAAAGGTAAAGAGTTGATCATGCTGGGCTTGTAGGGGAATTTGTCATAGTGCTCATCTGTCTTTCTTATACTGTTTCATTATCTATCTGTTATATAGTGCCTTTCATTATCTATCTCTCTTATCATATAGTGCCCATAAAAGCCATTTGGTATTGCCAAAGTAATTGTTTATATTGTGTAGTGAACTGTATATAGTGCATGTTTTTAGAAGACATAAGTATAGCGATTATAAAAGTATAGTTTAATTGTGAATGTTAGGAAGACAGAAGTATAGCAAGTGAAGGAATATGAAGTATTTTTTGGTTGATTTATCATTCCTTTTGATGTAATAGGCATGTGCTCCATCTGTCTGTCCTGTAACGAGCTTTAACTCTGGGCAACGTTATGACTGATGAGCAGGACGTGGAGTGACAGTTTCCTGATCGTACCGTTACATTACATTAAGAAAGGTTGTCAGGTTAGTGTCATTTGTAACGTACTGAGGAAACATCAGTTATGTTAGGTTTAACATGTTAATTATATTTGTAATTTTGTCTAAGCTCTTTAAAATTTTAAGAAACGGGTTACGAGTGGTGTAACATGTCAGTGGAACTTAACAGGGAGGTACGGCGCCTTTCATTTCCATCTGTCTGTCTATTATACTGTATTGTGCCATTCACTCTGTTTCTGGTTTTAAATTCCCTTCTTATCTGCCTGTCTAAAATGTGCAGGGCTGTATATATCCATGATATAGTGCCTTTTATATTTGTCTCTTTATTGTATACAGCACATTTTATATCATTCTCTCTCTATTAAATATCTCCTTTCGTACTTATACATCTTTCCATTATATATTATCTTAAATGTCTGTCTGTCTTGAAGGTCTGTACTGTAGTGATGAAGTAGGAGGGGTAAACTGTCAATGGATGTCATTTAAACACATAAAAAATGAAAATGGTTACTTTTATAAAATATATTGATTTTATGTTCATTCAATTCCAGTGTCTTTCTTATATGAGTGATTAAAGCTTTTTAATTAAATAAAATAATATCTACCTATTATATAGTACTTTTCACTTGTATATATCTATCATATAGTGTCTTTCCAATTAATATATGAGATTGTCATTTTATATTATAACATACTTTACAACCTTGAAATGGACCATGGGCTTAATACTGGATGGATAATATATATGGTGTACTAAATTTACAGCTCATGTACAGTACAATATAAAATCAAACAACACAATACACGTTTTGAGCCTGAAGTAGAATAAGATTGTTCAGTATTGGACAGATAATACATAGTGCATTTCATATGTATGGGGTCTTTCTATTACAAACTGCCTTAAATATCTATTTCATTGTGTCTTTTCATGTCTGCGTATCTCTCAATCATAAGGGGGTGGGCAAAAGTAGGTTTACAGTTGTGAGTACACAAAACAAAGAGTTTATTCTTATTTTATTTATTTATTATCGTATTAGATAGTTATTAATTATTTATTTGTATTACTTGTCTTCAAAGAACTATGTGCAGATTGTGCTTGAGTGTAGCAAGTAGACTACAAGAATGTTTAAATAATGAAAGTCGGCAATTTGAGCACTTATGCAGTTTTACCTAAGTGCACTGTGGCGTTGTGACGTTCTTTTGAGTTAATAAAATTAATAAAGCTGTTGAGTTGATAAAGCTATTGTAATAATCATAACCTGCATGTCTTTTTCCACATGAACAGCTGTAAACCTACTTTTGCTGACCCTTGTAGAATGCTCAAAATGTCTATCTATCTATTATATCGTGCCTCTCTTATCTATGTACAGTATGTTTCTATTATACAATGCCTTAAAAAGCCATTTATCTAGCTATCTCTTTTATAAAGTGCCTTATCTATCTATCTGTCTGTCTATGTTTGAGGGTCTCATGTCTTTCTATTATATAATGTCTTAAATGTTTACATGTCTCCCTATTATATATACATCAATGCCTTTTCTGTCTATCTGTCATATAGTGCCTTTCATATCTACACTATCACATCACTCTATATAATGGTATGTAATTTTATTAGCTGTATATAATGCATATCTATCTATCGATCTATATCTATCATTATTTTATATATATGTTGATATTACAAACACACAGTTTAGTAGCATTGTGATCAACTTACTTCGGGTCTGATCAGTAGTGGAGATCAAACTGGCCACCTTGCATTATGCAGTTAATAGTCTTGGCCATTTTAGCACACTAATTTACTAGCATAAATACAAAAATAATGAACATATAAAAAAATGACAAAAACAAATGTCAGGTCATCCAATAAAAAGTTCCTTCTGCCCTGCGCTGAGCCTAAGCGCCTGAATGTGCAGTTTGTTCTTTATATAGTTTTGATGAGTGAAGGTTTTCGGCTGCTGTAGCTTTCTGGTCGCCTGCACCTTGTAAAACACTCTTTTGTCTTTAAAGCACTTAGGCCATTCCATGTATTAAACATTTAAGGAAAATACACCCTGTTGGGAAACAAAAGTCCCCTTCTGTCATGATGTGCCTCTATTTCCACTCCTTAAGAGTTCAATTATTGCACAGGCATTAAATGTAAAGGTCACTTAGGCAGCAGAATGAGTTTCTGGTGGAGATGATAATCGAAGAATTATAGAAGTTATTAAATGGAGATACGGACGAACAGAAGAGCTAGTTAATGCCTGATGTGCAGCGATGGTAGGGGTGGATTCCAGAGATTAATGCTCAAAGCAAATTAGCCCCTTCCTGCTCACTTTACACAAATTGAAATTTCCTTCATGCCTTTCTTTACGTTCAGGCACTCATTAGGATGTACGTACATTTACAAAGCTGTAAGGACCCAAGTGCTTAACCAACGCTACCGAAAATGCATTTGGCAGATTTGCCTTGCATACAGTGTGGCGTAGTGGTGGGGATGCTACAGTTTAAGCTCCTTTGGTTTCTTAGTGCTTGACTGTGTGACCCTGAGCAAGTTACTCAAACTGCCTGTGCCCAAGATTTAAGAAATATTCTGGAAATCAAAGCAAATTTTATTTGCCATATACAAATTTTACCTACAGTACAATATGGAGTGAAATGCTCACCTCTGATTACTGCACCTTTAAGAAGAATATAAAAGGACAATAACAATAATAAACGTCATCACAAATTATCAACAGAATTTTAACTACGTGATATATAACGACTACATAAATAACTTGTGGTAAGACAGTTAACAATAGGCCATCGTGTTGCTTTTGACACTTTCCTTATTGAAGATGCTGATGGAGTGTGGACAGAAGCTTCTCCTCAGTGTCTCAGCACAGGACTTCTGGCAGCCATAGTGTTAAACTGACCATAGCACAGAGAAGAGGCCATTGTTCTCTCTGACAATTTTCTTTGCCCTGGTCACATTGCTTGGTGCAGATGTCCTTGAAGTTAGGGACGACACATGCAGTAATGCCTGCAGCCAACCACCCCACTCTCTGTAGAGCTGTGTGTCTCTGCTGTGTGCTGCTCCCAAACCAGGTAGTAATGTAGCCTGAAATTCCTGAGGTGTCTGAGGTGATAAAGTCGTTGTCATGCCTTCTTCATCTAGGTGTCAGTGTGTCTGGACCAGGTTAAGTCCTCTGTAATGTGGACACCAAGGTATTGCCTTATATCATGAGATGCTAATTTTAAAAATGAACAGATTATACAGCTGCTCATGTCTGGCAGGCTGAACTGAAAAAGACCACATCGACTCATGGAGGCTCACTACATGACGTCATGCATGAAATGAACCTTAAAAATGGAGGCACTGCAGCACTTTGATAGCTGACCAAAGACCCGATGGTCACTCTGGCTGAACTCTATGGAATCTGTGTGGAGACTGCAACTCTCTACTGACCTGGGTTTTATGGCAGAGTGGCCCAACAGATGTCTGACCTCAGAAAAATGCACATAGAAGGCCACTTGGAGTTCACAAAAAGGCACTTAAAGGACTCTCAGACTTGAGAAACAAGACTCTGTGGGCTGATGAAACCAAGATTAGCATCACATAAGGGGGAAGCCAGGCACTGCTTATCAATACCTTTCCGAAAGTGAAGCATGGTGATCGAAGAATCAGGGACTTAGAAACTAGACAGGGTTGTGGGATCATAGCACAGAGATATCCTGCTCAAAAGCACTTTGAGCCTCAGACTAGGCTGAAGGTTCACCTTCCAACAGGACACAAAGCATAGACAATACAGTAGTGGCTTTGGGACATCTCTGAATGTCCCCGAGCGGCCCAGCCAGAGCTGACCTGACCATAGCTCTCCACCGATGGTCTCCATACAACTTGAAGGGATCTGCAGAGAAGAATGGCATAAAAATCCACCAAACCAGGTGTATGGAGCTTGTCATGTCAAACCCAAGAAGACTGCGGGCTAGAATGGCTACCACAGCTAAGTACAGAGTAAAGGGATCTGAATACTTGTGTCACTGGAATATTTCAGTTTGTTATTTTTAATAAATTTGACAAAACTTCTAAAATCTTGCTTTTGCTTTGAAATTCCAGAGTGTTGAGTGTTGCTTGATGAGCAAAACAATGAATGTTAATGATTTGAGCACAAGGCTGCAACATAAGAAATGTGAAAAGGTCTGAAGGCTTTCTGAAAAGACTGTATTATATTATATTATATGGACAGCATGGTGGCAAAGTTCAGCATAGTTGCCTTGCAGTAAGGAGGCAAGGGTTTGCCTCCCAGGTCCTTCCTGCGTGAAGTTTGCATGTTTTCCTCGTGTCGGTCCAAAGACATGCAGGTTATTTGAATTGGGGGATGCTAAAATGTATGTCAGTGTGTGTGTGCGTGTGTGTGTTTGCCCTGGAATGGATTGGTGCCCTGTCTAATGTTTACTCCTGCCTTGCGCCCTATGTTAGCTGGGATAGGCTCCAGCACTTCTCTGAGACCTCTGGTGTGAATTAAGAGGAGAGAGGGGTTAGGAGCATGCACTGATACAGCACACTGCTGCACCCACCACATGACAAACCACTTCAGGATCCCAGATTAGGACTCGGGTGCAGCCATGCAGCGGGTGACACTGCAGCACCACACTAGTTCAGATGGAACAGAACAGTGGGAGGTTTTCTATGGTGGCTGGAGTACCAATTCTGCCACCAACCCCCAGATTTTTCCCTGCAGGTTTGAGGACCTACATGCAGGGCTGGATGCAGATTAAAGTCATACCCAGGACACATGGATTAAGCGGGTTAGAAAACGGCATAAAATAATATTTTGATAACACCCATATGTCATACTATAAAAAAAAAATCAACCTCATTCCGAAATGCAAGAAAATAAGAACAACCCTAAACGTTGTCCTCCAAGTAATTGGCTAATGTGTCACATGGCTACGCTCTAATAGTATAAATGTGTGTCGTCCAAAGCAAGCAGCAGTTCATAACACCAAGCCACAGTGGGATGAGCAAGCTGCTTGCCATGCTTTGAAAGGGGTCTCACTGCAGGGTCAGAGCGGCACCATGCAGTGATTGAAGAATCGTGTTAACTGTCGTCCCAGTCGAAAAGGGCCAAAGGTCGGTGCAGCACAGAAAACGGATATGAAATCCACACCAAGGAAAGAAATTTCAAGAGAAAAAGAGGAGTAGCGGTGTCATTGGTCAGCTGTGCTGTGAAAATATAATCAGAACATGACAGGAAAAGGAACTGGTAGTTGGTAGACGCTGTTTTTGTAACCGTCTCCTAGGATAATCCGAGTCAGGCCTGAGGCATGAGCTCAAATTAAAGTAAAAGAGACAACCTGCTTGGAAAAATATGAAAGGAATAAAGTCTAGAATGGCCTTTGATTGTATTCTACAGAGAAGGGTCAACAATCTGAAACAAAATGAGAAAGCTGTGAGCCGCTTGGCCTGGGACCATGCAGGTCGAGGAAATATGAATAATGTATGGTCATTGTATTTATTTATAATTAACTAGCTGGTCTGCCCATCCAAGTGATATATTTTATTTGATACATAATAATAATAATACATTTTATTTATATAGCGCCTTTCCCATGCTCAAGGCAATTCACAGAATTTAAGAAAGAACGGCCGGGTATACAGTATATAGCATAGTACATACCAGATAAATAAATAAAGAAGATTAAGACAGTAAATTCAGAGAAAAAGCCTAACAGACAACATAATTGATGGTCTCCACACACAAACACATGAGGCTACATGAGCATCTTGACAGAGAGGTAAACCGAGAGAAGGGTAGTTAAGTCAAGTAGAGCTAAAGGCCTTCCTGAATAGATGACTTTTGAGTTGTTTTTTAAAAGAATTCATGGAGTCAACTGATTTAATTAATTTCGGTAGTTCATTCCAGAGCCTGGGCGCCATACAGCTGAAGGCCCTGCTGTCACCCATGGAGTGTAGATTAGTGTGGGGCACAACAAGATTGGCAGAATCAGAGGACCTTAGTGGGCGGACAGGCACATAGTGATGGAGAAGGTCACTGATGTAGTTTGGCGTGAGGTTATTTAAGGCTTTGTAGGTTATTAGTAGGATTTTATATTTGATTCTGTAAGACACAGGGAGCCAGTGAAGACGGAGCAGGATGGGTGTGATGTGCTCACTGCTGCTGGTCCATGTAAGGACTCTTGCAGCCGAGTTTTGAATAAGCTGGAGCTGTGATATAAGATTAGAAGGGCACCTGCCAGTAAGGAATTACAATAATCGATGTGGGATGTGATAAAAGCAGGGACAAGTTTCTCAGCATTAGAAAAGGAGAGGAAGGAGCGAACACGGGATATGTTATGGAGGTGAAAGTAAGAAAGTTTCTTAAAGTGATTTATGTGGGCGGAATAAGAAAGGGAGGAATCAAAAATGACACCAAGATTCTTTGCAGTAGAGGCAGGTCTGATGAGATCACCACCAAGATGGACTGGGAAGGAGCTCATTTTATTAAGTTGCATTTTAGTCCCAATTTGCAGGAGTTCAGTTTTGTTGCATTTAATTTTAAAGAGTTCTGCTCCATCCAGGTTTTAATTTCACTAAGGCAGGTTGTGAGCTGAGAAAGCTCTGATGAAGTTCCACTTTTAACATTGAAGTAGAGTTGAGTATCATCTGCATAAAATGATAGCCCAGTCCAAATCTACGAATAATATGGCCAAGGGGAAGCATATAAATATAGAAGAGAAGAGGGCCAAGGACACAGCCCTTGTGTGACTGGCGCTGAGCTGGACCTGCTGTTGCCAAGACTAACAAACTCTTGCCTATCAGTTAGATAGGACTTGAACCACTGGAGGGCAGTGCCAGAGATACCCAGCATGTTCTCCATTCTGGACAGTAGAATGTCATGTCTGACAGTGTCAAATGCTGCACTGAGGTCTAACAGAATTAATATGCTGGTTTGTCCAGAGTCTGCTGCCATAAGCAAATCATTGGTTACCAGTAGCAGAGCAGTTTCACAGCTGTGCTGCGCCCTGAAAGCAGACTGAAAGGGTTCCATCAAATTATTAGAGGTTAAGTAATTGGTGAGTTGGGAAGCTACAACACGCTCAAGAACTTTTGACAGGAAAGGTAAGTGGGAAATAGGTCGGAAATTGTTAAGACTGTCAGCATCAAGACCAGACTTTTTTTAACATTGGGGTTACAGAAGCGATTTTAAAAGTGAGCGCACAGAGCCAGTGTCAAGGGATGAGTTTATTATTGTTGTAACAGTCGGGATTATGGCATGAAGGCAGGATTTAAGTAGTGTGCTGGGGATGGGGTCCAGTACACAAGTAGTCGGCCTCATCTTACAAAGCAGGTTATTAACAAACGCAGATGTGACTGGTGAGAACTTAGAGAAGGAGCTGGATGGAGTGGGAAAACAGGGAGAGATATAAACAGATGATGTATTTATGTTAGTTGAATTATTTAGATCTTTAATTTTGTTACGGAAAAAGTGGAGGAATTCCTCACAGACTTCAGTAGAAGAGGTAGTTGGGCCAGATGCAGGTTCGAGTAGTTTATTAACTACAGAAAACAAAACCCTTGGGTTATCGTGGCCACTTTCTATTATTCTGCCATAGTGGGTGTTCTTAGCAGCAGTTAGTGCTTCTCTGTAAGCTCTTTGGTGGTCAGAGAAAGCCTGGATGTGCACGGTGAGGCCAGTCTTACGTGACATTCTCTCAAGGCATCGGCCAGCTGCTTTCATAGATCGCAATTCTGAATTATACCAAGGAGCTGAACGTATAAATGAAACCTCCTTATGTTTTAAAGGAGCTGTTTTATCTAATGCTGAATGAAGGGCTCAGTTATAGTGGTCAACAAGACTATTTAGTGTTAAAGGAATAGGTGCAGACAGCAAATGATCAGAAATGGATCCAGAAAAGAAAGATGGACAGATATTTTTAGGGTTTCTGTAAGAAATTTGTTGTTTACAGGTAAGAGGAGGGAGAGATAATGAAACAGTGAAAAATACTGCTTTATGGTCAGAGAGTCCCAAATCAGTGCTGTAAATATTGGCAACAGATAGTCCAGAAGTGCAGATCAGATCCAATATATGACCACCAGAGTGGGTGGGAAAATCAACATGTTGTGTCAAGTCAAAACAGTCCAGTAAGGATAGGAATTCATTTCTCACTTTAGACGTAGTAATGTCAATATGGATGTTGAAATCACCAAGAAGGTTAATTCTCTGGGAGTAAGAGCTTAAGTGGTTTAAAAGTTCAATCAGATCAGATAAGAAGGATGCGTTGTATTTTGGAGGACGATAAAGAACAATGAGTGAGACAGGACCTGATTCCATTATTAGTTTAAGAGCCAGGCACTCAAAAGACAATGGACAATCAATTGGGATTCTTTTGATGTTTAAATCTGCTCTGACAATTACTGCAAGTCCACCGCCTTGTCTTGAGCTGCGAGGCTCTGTGTGGAAAGTGAATCCAGGAGGTGTCGCCTCCGTGAGAGACGTATATTCATTCGTTTTTTGCCAAGCATTCGTTAGACACAGTATATCAAGTTTGGTGTCAGTGATGAATTCTGACAGCACCAATGCTTTGCCATTATGAGATCTCGAATTAAACAATGCAATATTAGTTAATGAGGCTTCTTCTTGCATAGAGCCGTGATCGGAGTTAATTTTCACATGATATAAATTTGGCACACTGACAGGGCCATGAGTAGGACGGTGTATTCCTGAGCAAATGCCACCGGTGGTCTTTTCATTCGCAGCCCGGCTGTGGCGGCGACCTGACCTGTGATGTACATATTTCGGGCGTCTTTTAGGATGTTCCAATCAGATCATTTGCTCTGGACAAACTGTTTAATATGAAGGAGTTTGTCATGAGAGTATTTTACCATGATACTGAGCAATACTCATCTGATAGCAGTGGAGAAGCAGCACAGCATAGCGGAGCCGGTAGGACAGGCGGTGCGGTAGCATAGATGAGCGGCGATAGTAAAGCAGCAGAAAGCATAGCAGGAGGAGGTAGCAGGATATGGAGGTTCCAACATACAGCCATAAACAGTAACACTGGGTATTACAGGCGTGATCACCCTGGAGCCACAAGCCAGGTGGGTATGAAGAACAGATCAGTTCTTAGTTGTAGAGTACAGTAAAATGAATCAGGAGCAGACCAGTATAACAAATATAATCAAGGAGACAGATCATCCCAAGGTCCTAGATCTTCGAAAGGTTGCTGGTTCAAATACCGTAAATGCTAAAAGGGACTCTGCTCTGTTGGGCCCTTGACCTGCAATTGCTGACCGCTTTGAGTAGTGAGAAAAAGCGCTATATAAATGCAAAGAATTATTATTATTATTATTATTATATCACCAGGTAAAAAGAAATGTTTGTAGGTGTTGACCCGTGATCCACAGATTCAGTTGTTCCCAGTCAAAGTAGAGGCCATAAAATTTGTAAAAATTAAACCAAATCCATATAATTCGAGTCAGCTGCATCCACGAACTATACGTACAATAAAGAAAATAAAACAAGCGTAAAAAAGTGTAGGATTAAGGCAAATTTTGCGAAAAGTGTTGTTAACAGGGTGGAGCGGCAACAGCATGCGTGCATGGGTTGTCCATTTGGTCTGGTACAACAATACACTCCCGATCCCTTTCCCTTGTGGTGGATATCTCCTCTTTGGATAGAGCCGCCCATTTTAATTGCTTACTCTTGTTGTCGCTTGCTGAACTGACCACTCTTATAGTTGAAGTGTTTAGCTGGGAAAATGGAGGAGCGGTCACTACCGCACTGGCCTGGTTTAGCAATTCTAGCCCAGTCGTGTAAGGTATTTAATTTCCCAATGTGTGCATCGATTTGTCGTTATTTTCACTCATACACTGCCCATCATGCTATTATCAGCCATTAGCATTACAGGTTTAAACTTCGTTCACATGGCCTGAGTGGACTCAAGAAAGTCGCTACCACGATTCTGTTGTTGGCGTATAATGTTGGACAACTGAATAGGCCAATAGGACAATCTATCTATAGACTTTTACTTGGTATTTTTTTTAACCTTCTTCTACATGTTTTTCCCTATTTTAAAATTATTCATCCTAACCCAACCAACCAGAAAGACACACGTACACAGACTCGTCCTTTAATTAAGGCATATAAGCAGATTTCTGTCCATCCGGCAATTACTCTCTATTGGATGCTTTCATCATTAAAGTGTGTAGTGTACCATGTATTTGAATGAATGTAGTAATAATGGTGCATTACAAACATTAGTACTGCTTTTACAAATTCCATACCAAATGGCATATAAGAGGGACATAGCCACCGGACAAACACACACACACTTGTCCTTTCATTACCTCACAAGCTGTGCTACCTGTCAAAGGCAAGTTGAAATCCAAGTAAACAATGTAGATAGACCTCAGTATATTCATCGTTAATGCTTTCTGTGCACCGTCTATTGCAGGGGTCCTCAATCCCAGTCCTGGAGGGCCACAGTAGCTGCAGATTTTTGTTCTAATCCAGTTGCTTAATTAGAAAGCAATTCTTGCCAATAATTTGATTTCATGGCATGTTAGTGCTTTAACTCTGCCATGTTAGGTAATTCTCATATCCTAGATATTTTTCCCCTTTCTAAGGATAACATCCAAATGATTTGGAGGTTAAAATGGAGGAGTAATTCTCAGTCCTTCACTTTTTTCTCTTCACTTTCCTTACAAGTATTTAATTAAACCCAAAAGTGCATGATAAATACATACCGGTGTAAACTGTAACAAGCTAAATGGAGAAATGCTGGTTTCTTTTGTCATTTTAAAAAACAAGAATACAGCGGTTTAAGATTAAATTAAGCAATAAGGTTCAAAATGTTAACGAGTGAGACAACTAAAGTGAAGCAGAAGTGTTACTTGAGCAATAGGTGCTTCTTATTAAGTAATTCGGTTGGAGCAAAAACCTGCAGCCACTGCGACCCTCCAAGACCGTGATTGAAGACCCCAATCTATTGGAATGTATTTTGTAATGCACGTAGTAAGAAACTACTTTGCATTTGTCATTCCAACAGATGGTACATCACAAAGATTAGCAGTAATAGCTAGTAGAAACTCTGCACCACCACAGACCTCTAACACTCTGTGTGGTGGTGGTGGTTGAAGTGGCTCTCCATTGTCAATGTAATGCGCCATATACAGTATCTGTCTGTCTGTCTGTCTGTCTATCTGTAAAGCCAGTCCTCTCGATGAGTGCAGTCATCTTTGTCGGCCACCCCATTTACCACTAGGTGGCAGCACACAGAAAACTCACTTCCAGCTTGGAGCTGCCCATCTTCAAGACCTTTAATCTCAATTATGTTGGCAAGCCTGCCAGTCAGATGCCTTTCACTTTGGATGGGAATGTGCTGGGATCCGTGTTTTTCTTTTCCTTTTGAGGAAGAAAATCCCCTTTGCCATTATAATTTATTCCCAGCCAAGCCGTAGTCCATTTGTCTCCTGTTTATTGAAGCTGTCGCTGTAATAAGCAGCTGATATTGCAGAACAATATGCCCATTAAAGTAAACAAGCAGGGTGTTTATTTCTCAATATGCCTCAGTCAAAGTGGGATATAAATGAACCCCCACCGCTGAATATTTTAAAGGCCTTATTTCATTATATAATTTCACAAGGTCAATTAATAACTGCCCAAGGCCAGAATTAGCTGGCCAGCCCTGTGGTACAGTAGGCTCTTGCTTTTCTTGCCGCTAGCAAAACTAAACTCCCGGTGGGCTTTATGCCTATCCCTGGGGGGGAGGGAGGCAACGGACCCCTCATCTGAATTACTGTGGCTCGGCATTTCTGCTCAGAAGGATATTGTTAACACAGTTGGAAAAAGATAATACTAAATTTCCTATCTTAAATATTGCTAATAAAAATCTAAGCCGCACAAATGAGCACCGGGCCTTTCTTGTATTTACCCATCAAGTGAGTAAACACGAGATTCTGGAAAAAAAGAAAAGTCTATTGTGATCTTTCAGGGGAGCCGCGGCGAGAAGTGATAATTAACCAGTAATTAATTTTGCAGTCTTTATCTCAAGGACATTTTCTGCTCCTCTAGTGAATAATGAGGCTTTCAGTTTTGTAAAAATTGCTGTTTCAATTTTTTTTTTTTCTGATTTTTTTTTCTTCATTTTTGGGCAGTAATTAATCTTGTGTTTCGTTACAATGAAGCTGAAATGGATGGGAGGTGTTACGCTGAGATCTTAAGATTGCTTTTCTTTCGTTTTTCTTTTTTTAAGTTTGCCGAGTATTTTGTGCCGTTAACCCCAAATATCACTACGCACATTTCAAATAAACTGAATACCCACCAAGTTGGCCCAACTTCTCCAAGGCATCGATAAAGTTGATTGGGCAAAATTCCTTCAGTTAAATTGTGAATCACGTGTTTGAGGACACCTAGTGGACGTTAGAAGGAAATACAACTAAACTGACATCAGGCAAGAAAGTGGAACAAACTGGCAGGGCATTCGGGTTTCACAGAAAGTCAGAACTTCATTTCTGAGCGGGGCCCAAGTGATCAAGTGTATTGTTATCTGGTCAGTCCAGGAGGCCTTTGTTGAACACATTTGCGATGCTGGCCACACAAACGACACGTGGACTGAACTGTAAGATAACTGCAGAGCCTGTCCCTGCAACTTCAGACAAGGCGGCAGATCATCGCACGGCCCACTCTCACATCGACAGCTAATACAAATCACATCTTTTGGAAATATGGCAGGACAACCAACACGGAAATGGGGAGAATAAGGAAAGCCCACCTAGAAAAAGTATTCAAAGCAGCCAGGGCACAGGATCTGTGAGCTGTTTGGCTTTGCTGGGGGATTGTGAGAATGTTATTAATAGCGTAAGGCCTTAAACACCACTCTGCCAACAAATCATTAGGCACATTTCAAATAAACCAAATGGACAGAAAGTTTGTCCAATTTCTTAAAGGCACCGATCAAACTGATCAGACAACATTTCTTCAGGTAAATCTTGAATCACATGCTTGAGGACACCTAATGGACATTAAAGGGGAGAAAGTGGAACAAAATGGCAGCTCATTTGGGCCCCTTCAGACTTGGCATTGAGATGTGCCTCGTATCCACAGTCCTTGGTGATGTAGCTTACAGCGGGCATTATGCCTCTCCATTGTCCATATCAAAGAATGCCACATACATACATTGATAAGCAACTGGAGTTTAAAAGATGTACAGTGACCGAGCAAACTTATCGGCGAGGCCTGCTCCATCACATAGTGTTCCTGTCACACAATGGAAGCCATTGTGGCAAAAAATCACCTGCAGGAGGCGCTCTCTTGGAGCTCTTTTAGCCCCAGGCTAATTCCTCTATGGTGTGCTAAGAAACGCCTCTGGGAGTTGCCATTCAGCTCAGCTTAGCATTCAGGCAGACCCCAATGAAGTATTCGGCAGCTGGCTCAGTGCAGTCCGGCTTCAATGTTCATGTGCACCTTTACTTTTTTGTATCTTTCTTATGTTCTTTATGTCGCCTTATACCATTTCTTGTATTAGGAATTTGTTAATTCTTGCATACCCCTTAGGGTCAGCCATTGTACAACACCCATGGAGCAATCGCAGGCTAAGGGACTTGCTCCTGGGCCCAGCAGAGTAGGCAGTAATGAGGATTCGAACCACAAACCTTCCGAATACCAGTTCAGATCCTTAGCTAACCCTTTACCTTTCTAACCAACTCTATAAATGATTTTTAAAAGCATAATGACAAACTGCATATGAAAGGTGTCACATCGCAGCCCACCAAGTCTACTTCATCAGAGCCCTTTTGAAATTCAATTCTATAAGTGATCCACACAAAAACACAACGTTCTCAGGCCCACTTAGTCCAATTCATGGTTGTATGGGGGTGCAGCCTATCCCAGCTACATCAGGTGCAAGTTAGGAACCCACCTTAGGGAGGGCAATTTTGGTTCTGCACAAATTCAGTTCTATAAAGGATTTTCAAAAACACAGTGAAGGTTGTGTGCTCCCTACGAAAGACACTATATGGCATAAAAATGTATCATTCTCAAACTCACTTAACCTCCCTAGTGTTAGACCTGAGCGTCACTCGGACAACTATATAGACACGTCGTCTCACGTAAGTGTTAGGCTGGAAGTATACTCGGGCTGTAAAACGACTAACAGCGTTGGTCCTGATACTTGGGTATCGGTGAAGACGTGTCTTCTCTTAGCCTCATAATGGCGTCTGGTAAGAAATAGCTGCACTCTCTTGTCAGAGATACAAGCAGTGAGTCTGTCTTTAGGCAATGAAATTGAAATGGATAGTGAAAACAAAAGCGTTTAGGCTTCTGTTGACCCTGCTTCAGATAAACCGGCACCACCTCATTTTGATTTGGAGGGGCAGCCCAGAATAAAAGTAAACATTGACAGTCAAGATCCACTTACTTACCTGAGGTTATTTCTTGATGATGACGTGATCGAAAGAATTGTTGTCGAGATGAACCGTTATGTTGGACAGTGTCGGGTGAATGACTGCACACCTAAGCCTATAAAAATAAACAGTCACTGATTGTAGAGTGCATTTACAGCCTCCAATCTTATGTCTTAAAAGAAACCTGAGGACTTGAATGGAAAGCCCACACAGACCTGGGCATACATAGCGTGCCAGCTCCACACAGAGAACAGCCAGGCATTGAATCTACTGTATGTGCCACCTTCAAATCCAGCCAGGAGCTTCATTTTAGTATTGTAACGGAGGAGTCTGTTCCCATGGCATGGAAGAAAAACAGCATGTTGTGAGACGTGTCTGCCTACAATGGGCCGAGGGTCTCACCAATCAGCCAGCACTGGTTCTTTGAAGAGCAGTGGGGGGGAACTGGAGTCCTAAGAGAAAATTAGACAAACTCACGTGACAAAATATTAAATAAATTGGACAGGAGGTGGACGTGAAGGGAGGCTCAGCGATAGGAAAACACGAGGGCATCGATTCAACAATCTCCCTTAATGTCAAGTTGGCACCTACTATAAGAATAACCTGCCGCCATGCCATGCATACACTAAGAGTGAAATTTGATTTAAAGGTGCTATTGAGAGAGAAAATTAAAAGTGCCATGGTGACACAGCAGTCAGCTGCCTCAGCTCCAGAATCCGAGGCTCAAATTTGTGTGGCGTTCACACCTTCACCCTTGTCTCAACCCTAAGTCACCAGTGACCAGTGATGGACCAGAGTCTCATTCATAAGAACAGAAGAAATTTGACAGACGAGAGGGGACCACTCACTCCATCAAGCCTGTTTGTTTAGAATTGTTTGAAGCTTAGACTGGAGAAAATGGGTTCAGAAAATAAATGCATGAACATACAGGCACCTTACACACTTACAGTCTCTCCGTATCCTTCCCCTAAAGGCCATCAGCTATGAATCAAACATCACTCAGACCCCAAAGTCTCCCAAAGAGGAGCATCTTCTTCTGTGCTAAACAAACTGCTGAAGTTAAATTGATAAAAACAGGAAGGAAAAAATGAGAAATTGGCAGCAGAGCCCCTCAAAAAAAAATCAGAAATGTTATTCACGTTATTTTATGGAAGGAAACCCATTTCAAAAGAAAACAAAGAAGCATTAAAGCCTTCCAGCTCCGTGGCTTGCGAGTTGCACTTCTGGTTACTTTGGTTAAAGGCAGAATTAAACTGATCACACAGCTCCATCCAGTGGCCGTCACAGGTAACTGCACACCATTTATTTTTCCACCACCTTTGGCTGCTTTCAGAAAGTCGCTGTTTTCATATCCAAGGTGTTTGCTGCAGTTTATGATCAGATGGCTTACAGAAATCTGTAATTAAATCAACAATCATCTTCATTAAGCCCCAGTATAGGTATGTGAGCCAAAAGGACCAGACTGGAGATGCACAATCCTCTCGTGGCACTTCTTAGTGATTCCAGTTGATATGCCATTTATGCCATCAGACCTTTAAATCCCAGGATTCACCATGAAATTCTCGGTGGAGATTCCTGATAACTTGACAAAGTGTACTCATCGGCCTGATTACTCCTCCATTTTCTGAAGCCAACTTTATGGGTGTGGGGGGGCCAGATGTTGGGTGGGCTCCCAGTCCACCACAGGGCACATTCATTCACTCCCTGCATGAAGGTGTTGTCTTTACTGTCCATCTTAAACATTTTATGGCCTCCATTGTCAGCTTTGGTCTCCACATTAACATGAACTCACATCATCTTGCATTCCTTTGTTTTCTACTACTGTATGGTCTGTTATGTTGGGGCGCCTCTCTGTAAGCCCCTCTTAGGTTTCCAAGTCCTGCATTTAAATCCCAGCCTTTGTGGAGTTTGCGGGTCTCCCCACACACAGCACAAAGATAGACAGTGCTGGCAAGTGTGGTGGTGGCTCCAGATTGGCCCAGTGTGAATGAATGTGTGTGCCCTGGGATGGACTTGCAGCCCATCCAGGGTGGGTTCCTGTTTTGCCCCAGTGCTGATGGAAGAGGTGTCCGCCTTTCTATGTAGTTTTATAAAGTCTGATTCCGTTTGAAGACACCATGTCACGTTACAGGACATAACCTAAGCACACTTAATCCAGTAGAGGGCAGCAGTGGGTACAAGGCAGGTAGCAGCCCTGGGGAGGATGCCCATCCACCACTTCTGTAAAGGATCTTCTAAAATTCATTGAGGGAAATCAAACAATGAAAGAGGTTACATAACATAAAAACATATCATTCTCAAACTTGGGTTAGCTCGTCCCAGAAGGCCACCCGGGTGCAAGATGAGATCCAACTCCACTTCATCACAGTCATTTAGGGGGAGTGCTTACTGCGGAAGGCACTATATAACACAAAAACAATATTCTCAGAGCCACTTCATTCAATTCAGAGTTATAGGAAGGTAGTGCCAGTCCCAGAAACCTTAAGTGCCAGTCAGGAAGCGGCCAGGACAGGACGCCAGTCCAGCACAGTCCGTTACAAATTCAGTTCTAGAAAGGATTTTCAAAAGCACCGTGAGCAAACGCTTGCTAAGAAAGGTGCTCTCTAGTATAAAAAAAAAACCTAGCACTGTCAAACTCACTTAAGGTTACAGCAGGGTTAGCCTATTCTAGCAGAACTGGCTAGTCAGGAATCAACTCAGGATGGGGTGCCAGCCCACCACAGTCTTTTAGAAACTCAGTTCTACAAGTGTGGGAAGAGGTTGCTGGGAAAGGCACTATATACTGCAAAAACATGACACTATCAGACTAAATTAATCAAACTCAAGGTTTTGGGGGGAGACCTATTCCAGCAACATTGGGTGCAAGACAGGAACAAACTCAGACATAGTGCCAGTCCTTCACAGTCCTTTAGAAATTCAACTGAAGAAGTGAAATGAAGAGCTCAATGAGGAAGTATTTACTGTGTAAGGCACCATATAACACAAAAGCATTACATTCTCAGACACCCTTAATCAAACTCAAGGTTGTAGAAGCCTATCCCAGTTACCTCAGGTGCAAGGCAGCAATCAATCTAGGCAGGGCACCAGTCCATCACGGCCCTTCAGATATTCGGGTCTTTAAAGGATTTCCAAAGCTCATTCATGAACAGTTTGCTAGGACAGGCTCTACATAGTCCCAAACTGCTATATCTCTAGAAAGTCAAACACAGCAGGCTATCTCCATGAATACCAAACACAATTCAACCTGAAAAGATCTTTTTGTTTCTTGATGAAATAAGACTGACGATATTTACTTCTGAGCACAACATAAGGCTGCACTTATGCGCTGTCGCCCCCTTTTGGCCAACAGCAATTTGGCACTGTTTTCTTTTCACATTTTAAAGCACCTCCATCAATGTGGAGCAAGTTAATGATGATGGTGATGATGATCATGATCACACAGAGCCACCACCATTGGGGGCCATATAACAGGCCTGAGTGTCTAACGATCCTCTAATTAACAAAGCCCATCATGGAGGTCATAGCTGCCATTACATCCAAAGACATCCCTGTTTGATGCGTATACATTGTTAGTGCCAGTTGACATTAAGATACCAAAAAGGACGTGTCCAAGTTACTGTTTATGATGGAGAAACCATCCTCACAGGCTCAGCAGGATTTCACCACTACCTGCCCTGCCAGCCATCAGAAAAGAGCATATACCAGGAGTCCACTGCTGCCCACCATACGCTCGATACTCTCATATTCCCAACTGACATCTACTGAGCTGTTCACACAATCATATTGTGTTCTTCAGTTAAATGAGGCCAACTCAACAGGCACAGTCTGGTGTTTGAATTTCCAGAATGGCTGATTGTGCAAAAGTCCTCTAAAGCAACCTTAAAAAATGTGCATCTTTCAACATTTTAGAGTCTGAGGAGGGAATTCTATTGCTGCGTCTGAAAAATAAATTCACAAGAAATGAAAACTGAAGGAAAAAAAATAAAAAAATAAAAATCACAGAGCCTAAGTGCAGGCGTAAGGCGCCCTCTAGTGGCTCAGCTCACAACAAGCATTTCTCAATGGTGACTTAGTAAACAGTGGAGCAAAAAGACAAAAAAACCTTTATTAGCAAGCCAAAGATCTCATAGCATCTCATGGTCTTAACGTGTAGGTTAAGTTATATGTCTCATTTGAAAATGAAAAGATTATAACATACTTGTAAATATGTGGTGGTTGGGGAGGCAAATACAATTGAGCACTAAATACATTGTGACAGTTTATTAAGGTTATCAGGGTGAGGTCTGGAGAACCTCAGCTTTAATCTAACATCATCACTGACCTGACCTGGGCAACCAGTGCTTTTAACTAAAATAAAGCAAAACACGATAAATAGAGGCGTGTTGGTGTGAAGGGAAAAAAAACATCAAAGAAATAAACATACAGGCAATGTGTGTGTGTGTACTGTATATAAAACAGAGAACAACAAATACAGCCGGCCGCGGGGAATCACCTGCTGCAGAAGAAGAGACACAACTACAATGAGGATCCAGTTATTGGAATATAACACCAGGATGGATTAAGATATCTATCTTATCTATCATACAGTGCCTTTCATTTCTATCTATGTATCTGCCATATAGTGCCTTTCATTTCTATCTATCTATTATATAGTGCCTTTCATATCTATATGTCTATCTATCAATACATCTATCATATAGTGCCTTTCATATCCATGCCTATCAATATATCTATTATATAGTGCCTTTCATATCTGTCTATCTATCATATAGTGCCTTTCATATCTATGTCTATCAATATATCTATTATATAGTGCCTTTCATATCAATCTGTCTGTCTATCAACATATCCATCATATAGTGCCTTTCATATCTATCTGTCTAACAATATATCTATCATATAGTGTCTTATCTATCTGTCTAACAATATATCTATCATATAGTGTCTTTCATATCTATCTACCATATACTGTAGTGCCTTTCATATCTATGTCTATCAATTTTATCTATCATATAGTGCCTTTCATATTTATCTATCATATAGTGCCCTTCATATCTATTATATAGTGCCTTTCATATCCATCTATTATATAGCGCCTTTCATATCTATCTATTATTCAAATCTATGTAATCCTATCTATCTATGATATAGTGTCTTTCATATTTATCTATTATATATTACCTTCCATATCTATCTATCTATTATATAGTGCCTTCCATATCTATCTATCTAATCCTGCCAACTATGCTAAAATCTATCTATCTGTCTATCTATGCCTTAACTGACCTTACAGAAGGGCATTTATTTCTTAGGGATTTTTCTCATACTGAACCCTTTATATTGTTTTTATGTTCTTTGGCTCCCAGTGGCCCTGAATTGCCTTAGTCAGTTTGAGAATGGCTCAATGAATAATTATTGATGCACACCTACAACAGGAGTCCTCTAAGGCAGTATAACCTGCTCAGGGTGACTGACAGGTGACCGTGAATCAGTAGCAAGAACAGAGCCTTTGTTGTTGTGATTAACATCTCCAACTACTGCACTTAACAAATGAACTATATAATTGCATTTTAAAACTCAAAAAATAATATAAATATATAAACGGATATAAATGACATGTATGATAGATCGATAAATACATCAATAGATAGATTGATAAGATAGATAGTAACAGCTAGCTATGAAAGATGCTGTATATGTTCATTATTTTTATTTTTATATTTGTTTATTTGAAATACAAGTGGCCAGTTAGATCCTCACTATATACTATGTACAAGAAAGAGAGACAGAAACAGAAATGAGTACAGTACAGGATGTACCGATTTTTAGACAGATATGCAGAGTACAGCTGGTATTTACATATACAGTTCATATACATTCACATGCATTTGGCTGACGGTTATATTCAAGGGAAGTGACAACATCTGAGATACAGTTGGTTCATTTTCCTTTTCTTTTTCCAGTTGGAGCTCAGGCAGGTGAAGTGCCTTGCTCAGGATCACACAGCTAGATTTAAATCCACAACCTCAGGGTATAAAGTCCAAAAGCTTAACTACTATGCCAACCTTAAAAGACTGAATTTGTATCAAATGAAATATTCTATATTGTAGCAACGACCGCAACACATTACGATCAATAGTGTCTATTTTATATAGGGTCTTTCATACGTGTCAGTGTTTCTCTTCTCTATTATTACATTATTCCTCCTGTATTATTACATTATTCCTCCTGTCTTCTTCTATATTCCACACTTCAAAAGTGTTCAACTTTCTTTCCCGAACAATTAAACAGCAGCAGATCTCTAAAGAGGCCGATTTGCATTTCCCTCCGTTTGTCCCACCTCACTTTCAACTGCCTTATCGGAGATGAAAAGCCTTCTGCTTCCCCAATGCCTGCTGAGAAATACAGAATGTTCTTCTAAGTCGCTTTTAGCCGAGACTGGTGCTCATTTTGTTAATACGCCAAGGGGAAAGATGCAGTGCCTCTAAAAATGAAATATGTGCTGTTTTTAACAATCCTTTAGTTCTGGTTATAACTTTAACTGAAACTTTGTTAAGCGGGAGCACTCGTGGATGTCAAGTGAGACGACGAGAGCGCAGGAGCTCTGGAGGCACTGTTCGTACAATGCATGAAGTCGACACAAGAGGGCAGCAGAGTGCAAGAGAGCGCAGATACTGCCCGTGCTTCTAGGAACGCTCCTTTTCAGGAGTATTTTAGAAAAGACGTACAAATATGAAGTGTAAGAGGTCCCAATTTATAAAAAGGTACTTAAAGCCCCATTTGCTCTCTAATGACTATAGGAAGAAAGGATCAAAGCTGGACCCCGAGTATAACTGAAAACATTCAGCCGAATGGCGACGCCAATGGAATGCTCTGTTTATGTAAGAAGCATTTCAGAGTTCAACTGTCAAACAAATTACCTCGTTAGAATAGGCAGGAGTGCATCAAATATTCATGGAGTGAAATTGCATTGGAACGCGCGCGCTTCGTGTAATTCAGTAATGCTGTTTCCCTTTGAGGTGTACGGCGTTAGGGCCATTGCATAAAATATAAATGGCTAATATGCAATGGGATTATCGCTATATATGGCGCCACTAATGTGTTAGGATTTTGATTTTGCTATTTTTGTAATGAGTGCAAATAAATTAACACAAGTTGCACTGAAGGATGAGAGGGAGACCTTGGGGGTGTTACATAACAGAAGGAGGAGGATCTTCAACATTTTATGTGGAAGCAAATCTGGATAAATGTCATCCTAGGGATAATTTGTGATTGTATATCTATAATAATAATAATAATAGTGTGTGCATCTGAAATGGGCTGGCACACCGCGTCTTGTGGCCAATTCTGCGAGGATTGGCTCCCACAATTTTGAATTGGATTAAATTGGTTTAACAATGTTATGTTCTTTATTATTATAATAATAACAATAATAACAAGGTGGGATTGGTTTCTGCCTGGCTAAGGAGTTATAATGTAAAGCAAAGGTTTACTTGTCAGTCACCCATTTTGACTCCCCATTAAGTATGATCAATTATAAAATTAAATTAAAGCAGCTCTAAATCTGCAAAATGCAGCAGGATGGCACACAGTACGGAATGGCCCTATGTAAAATTACACAGTTACAAGACAACAAAGTCAATGTCCACTTCAGAACATTATCATTTTTCACTTCTTCTGTCAGAGTCTCTGTATGACTTCATGTCCCATATCATTTATCACTTTCAGCTCTCACTCTTCACACACCTATCGTCACTGGTCACTCCTCCCTCATCACTTTGGACATTTCCTATCACTCGTCACTGCTTGCTTTCATGTGTCATCTGTCACTTTTCACTCATCAATATTCACTTGTCACACATCACTGCTCATTTTTCACTTTCCACCTTCTTTAACCGGCCAATCAAAGCTAAGCAGCACAGTTGTGATGGTAGGGTATGGAAAACAGCATGGGGGTCAATGGGCTGTATGTGCAATATCATTGGCGTATTCAGATGTCATTCAGGTCCTTCATACTAAACGAACGCCGTGTGATAGTCACAGTGGGCTTTGCCCAGAGCAGCCTCAGGTATTCTTGCAAATTTTAATACAATTAAATTATCCAGAAGACAAAGTGCAGTGCAAAATTTTCAAGCTTTAGATACTGTAGCTGTAAAGGTTTTTGGTCAATGGATGTCTTTCACATCAGCGTAAATGTTTAATGTGTTTTAGATGTCTTATGAATCTTCATTAATTCTAATGCTACTACTAAAAGGTCTGAAAACAAAAAATAATGAGTGAGAAATGGAGAATGACCAGTAATGTGTGATGAGCAACATATGAGTAGTGAAGAATGACAAGTGATGTGTGCAATGAGACGCAAGTGAGAAAGGAAAAGGGTGATAAGCGGCAAAGGGCAAATGACACATGAAAGTTGTGTACTGAAGAGTGACATCTAAGTAATGATGTGAGTGACAAGTGAGTAGTGATATGTGATGAATCACAAGTGACAATCAAGAAATGTGAGAAGTAATGAGTGGCAAGGGACAAATGATGCATGAAAAGTGAGTACTGAAGTTTGACAAGTGAGTTATGATGTGAGACAAGTGTGTAGTGATATGTGATGAGTGAAGAGTAACAAGAGGGCAGTGATGAGTTGTAACTGAAAAAATGAGTAGTATTGAGTGACAAGTGAGTAGTGATGAGAAATGATACATGAAAGGTGAGACGAGTGACAACTGGGTAATGACGTGTGACAAGAAGAAAATAAGTGGTGATATGTAAGGAGTCAAAAGAGACAAATAATACATGACAAGTGAGCAGTGATGAGTGACAAGGGACAAGTGAATTGTGGTGGGACAAAAGTAACTAGACACAAGAGTTTCATAATAAGTGAAAAGTGATGAGCAACAAGTGAGCAATGAGTTGTGATAAATTACAAGAGAAAAGTCAGTAGTGACCAGTAATTTAATATAAGTGAAAAGTAACAAGCAGAAGGTGAGTAGTGATGAGTGACGTAAACACATTGCAATAAAGTGTCAATCACTCCTAACAAGATGTAAGAGTTCAGGTCCTCAGGGGGCACAGCCAGTCAGTCCTGGTGGCAATAGATACCAAACCTGAATGGGGAGCCAATGCACTGCAGTCACTCACACAATTCACTTCACCTGCATACATATGGGAGGAAAACCGGAGTACCGGGAGAAAAGCCCACAAGGCGAACATGCAGACTCCACACAGACAAGACCAGGTGAGGGTGGAAGTGTGAGGCAGCAGGACTGTTCCCTCTGTCACCATTCCACCGTGGAGTGAATGATCCCCGTCCACATGCGACACCACAGCACTTCAGCTTAGGACGCGCACAGACTCCATGCAGGGACCACTGTGCTGTCCAACAGCTTTATTAAAAGGTATATTGGAAGTCTCTAATAATAGTTCTAATAATTCATTCATATGTTTACCCTTACGTTTTCTGATTTATATTCATGACATTGATTCTGGTATAGTTAGTCCACCTAATCCATTATCCAACCCACTATATCCTAACTACAGGGTCACGGGCGTCTGCTGGAGCCAATCCCAGCCAACAGAGGGTGCAAGGCAGGAAACAAACCCCAGGCAGGGTGTCAGCCCACCATAGGGTGCACACACACACATACCAAGCACTCACTGGGGACAATTTAGAATCGCCAATGCAGGTATAGTTAGTGAACTGGTGAAATTCTCCTGTGAAACTAAAATGGCTGGAATGGCAGACACTGAGGAGGCAACATAAACAATTCAAGAAGTTCGGACAAGCTTGGACAAAGCAATTTAATGTGGGAAAGTGCAAAGTGCTTCACATGGGCAAAAATAACATAGATTATAATTACAAATGGAAGACACTGAGCAGCAGAAAGGGATTTAAGGGTTTATGTTGACACATTTTCATCATCACAGCAATGCGCATAAAATGTTAGGTCATATAATAAAAACTGTTGAATATACAGTTGAACTCAAGGGAGGTTAATGGCCAAACTATGCAATGAACTGGTGAGACTACATCTGTAGTGTCGTGTGCAGTTCCGATCAGCATGTATCAAGAAAGACAAAGCAGCCCTTGAAGCTATGCAGAGGAGAACAACCAGGTGCATATCAGGACTTGAGGACACATTCTGCTGTGACAGACTCACAGAGTTAAACCTGTGTGGGGACCTAATCGAGGTCTTCAAAATCCTCAATGGCATCGGTAAAGTACATCCAGCAAAATTCTTCAAATATGACAATAAATCACATACTTGAAGACACTGGTGGAAATCAAGGAGAAGAGCATTTAAGACTGAATCCAGGAAGCACTTCTTAACTCAAAGACCTTTGGGAATCTGGAATGAACTACTGAGGTATGGAGTTGAAGCAGGAACTTTGACAACCTTTAAGAAATATCGGGGTGAGATATGGGGACAGCTGAGCTATTTAGCTAAACTAATAAGCCTGATGGACTGAATGGTCTCCTCTCGCTTTTCAAACTTCTAATGTTGTCACATGAAATTTAACAGACTGGATCCAGACTGCGAGCCAGTAACTAATGGCTGACATTTTTAAAATTTTTTCCATGTGATACCAGACTAATGGAGCACATTTAATATTGAATGATTGGTGGCTCAGCGGTCAGTGATGTTGCTTCACAGATCCAAATCCTGACGTATCCACTGCACAATATCTAGCCTAAAGACCTATAGGTTAATTAAACTGCAGATCCTAAGGTGGTCCACTGTTAGTGCTGACCTATCAATGGCTTGTTTCTGCTTTGTATAACTACTGCTGCTGGGATCATCTCCACCTTCCATGACCTGACTTGGATGAGCCCACTTGACAATGTCATATTCTGTTATGTCTTACATGTCACCTTTATTCATTGTAATTCATTTGTATGAAGGACCCTCAAACATTTGATGAACATTTTAACAGAACAGCCCTGGATTCATATACACTGAGCATCTTTTAACTGAGCACTTTTCCAGTTTTTACTTTTTTTATTTATATGTTTATGCGTCTTTAACAGCGGGAGTTATTATATTGCAGAAGAAACAAGCCGCTTTGCCTTTCAGCAATTAAGATTAGTTATTGCCATCCACTTCCTACGCATTGCTTTTCTTTAGCAGGCTTGCCACGCTAAAATAGATGGTTGATACCCACCCGCCCACCTAGCCTTCCACTTCTCCATGTGACCAATTAACCCAAAATGCACGGCTGTGAAAGGCGTTTCAGCATGGAAAGGCTGCAGGCCCAGCCGATGCAACAGCCCAGTGGACTAAGATGTGACATAACGCCCAGAAACCTGTTTAATCCAGTTTGGGGACGGTGGGCACAACCTATACTTAGAGCACTGAGCACAAGGCAGGAAGCAGCCGGGCCCCAGCAGGGCCCATTAATACAAACACACCAACCCAAAGGGTTAAGGGATTAGCAAAATATTACAAAAAACAAGTTATGGACCCCCAGAACCTACTCCAGAAAGTAGATGGATGGATGAGTGAATATCTATGGATAAAAATGATCCCAGTAATAACAACTTTTACATAAAAATCTTTACGTTGTCATCTCACACATGTGTTTCGTTCATGTAATGCACACACACACACTAGCTGTGCTACCTGTCTAAGACAGATTGAAATCTAAGTAATCAACCTCAGAATTAATGTTTGCAGTGCACCATCTATTGGAACGTATTTTGTAATGCACATAGTGATAAAATGCATTGCATTTGACATTCTAACAGATGGTGCAAAGCATGCAGGAACCCCCCATCAACAACGAGATGGAACAGCTGAATATCCGTAAGCTGAATTGACTGAGGGTGGCACTCTTACCCCCCAACTCTATGAAACAATTGACTATTTGCAACTTGAAAAGACCAAGAGGGACTCAAGGAGGTTTTGAAGTCATCCTGCCTGATGCCAAAATCAAGAGTGTGAAATGCTGCACTGGTTTAAGTAACCTGGTGTCTGCGTGCTACAGTGATGAATCAACTCTATGTTAAGGAGCTAAGCCACCAGTGTCTTAATCTGGCCCTTCCTTCCGCCCACCCCCCTGCTGCTGACAACACCTAAGTCACTTCTGAGGTTCTGTGCTCCTTCTTGATCACTCCAGTAGGCTAAGGATCAGCATCTGCTGGTGTCACCTCTACGTGGTATTAAATCGCAGATCATACTCTTTTCCTATGTGACTCTTAGTGGGTGGAACAAGCTGCCCTCTTCCATCCAAAATTCTGACTCCCTTAATGTGTTCAACATTTGAAGACCCTCTTATCTGGTGAAGTTCGAGCCATTAGGTTTTTGGAATGCAGGATCTGTAACTTGCTTGCAATTCCACCAATTTTTCAGTTGATGATTAATTTTATAACCTTATCCTGTAATTCCTGTTCCAAGACAGTCCCCCAGACTGATGGTAATGACTATGCTGACGTTATCTGAAGAATTTCTTGCTTGGTGAATTTATGTCTAACTTAGCCGTTAGGTCCTTATAACCTAGGAAAAGGAACTCGCTCTTCTTTTGTGAGGAACACTTTTCTGACCATATCCTGTGACACTTGTCCCAAAACAGTCCCCCAGACTAATGTTTACTTGATTATTTTGAAGTTTTTGTAAGTCACGTTGGACAAATGTAAATGTAAATGAATCCCGAGCGATTAAGGCTTTTGCCGCACATCACAAATAAGGGTGTGAACAGGAGCAGGTCCAACTGATGGCGGACAGCCACAAATCCTCGACCTTGACTGCTGCTCCAGAGAATTTTTCAATCAGCCATCGTAATTACGACGAGCCCATCAGCTGGGAGTCATCTTCATTTGGAAGGCTAAATCGATTAAATGATACAACTGCCTCCCAGTAGAAATACTGGCAAGACCCTCTTCAGAAAAAGGTGAACTATTCCCCATGGGGTGGTTTTTTTTTTTGGGTCGAAGCTCATTGAAAAAAAAAAAATATGAATGTGTCAAAACATGAGTAACGGTTAATGTGTACCTCCTCCAATAAAATGTACAGACCATGGATTGTCATGGCCTCCTGCAGGTGTTAAAATAAATGAACTGAACAAGTGCAGCGTCAGGGCTGGAGCTGCGTCTTTCTCCCCCTCTCCCTCTCTTCTTTTCTCTCTATTTCTCTGTCGCTCATGCGGCTGCCCCTCTCTCACTCTGGTAGCTCTGTCTAAAAGTAATTAAACACGTTTAATAACTTCCTGGCCAATAAAACCTCTTGTTAGAGGAGCAAGGAGGTCCGGCCTAATGACAGTGATAAAAACGAAAGAGTGCTGCTGAAGGGGAATGGAATAAGTCAGAGGACTGCTGGCCTTTTCATTAGCTTCTATCGAAGGCCAGCTGTTAAAAATGTCAAAGAAATTAGCGGGCGATGTCATGTCAGGTTTTATGGGGAAAAGAAGTCAACTCTGCACGTGTGTCAGAGAGGATAGCATTTACACATTCATTATCCTTAATCACTTCTCTTATCCCACCGTGTCGTACAAGCTACCGGTGCAGTGGGCTTTACCTTGCGCTATCCTGATCGACGCTTAGCCATATGTGGTGATTTCCATTACTTCTTCCCTTTTTGGGAATTTAAATTGGCAACGTGTGTGTTGATTATGGAAGTTGACTAGAGTCTTGATGAACATTTTCTGTACATACAAACATTTGACATTTTATACATCTTTTATATGTCATTTCTACGGTGCACAGGTTGTAAGCCATTTCTTAGTTCTCCCCATGAATTGAATGTTATTGACAGTGTTCAGTCATTAAGTACTGAATTCTTATTGGGCTAACCTAAAGCTAATATGCCGTTACCCTTTCCCCTCAGCCAAAGGTAATATGGAGTGTTTGTGGGTCTGTTTTCGTTTTTTATTTATACACCTGACTGTTTTATTAATTTATGAACAATATTGCAGATTGACGTCTCCATTTGTTTTTCTAATGTGCTTGTCCAGGGTCATGGGGGCACGGTGCAGTTTAATACGGAATAAAATTTTGAAACTCTAAAACTACCCCCACTGCAGCCCCTCCAGAAAGTCCTCACATTTGTCACACTTTGCTATGTTGCAGAGCCTTATGCTACAATCTTCCAAGTTATTTTTTTCCCTCATTAAGCAACAATCAATACCCCAGCACAGATTTTCTTAAACTCTGGGTCATGATGTTGTGTCTTGGCTCACTGTTGTACAGTATTTAATGGGAATCGCATCTTATATGGTTTACACAGTGTTTCTTGATGGGTCGTCACAGGTTTTTTTAAGCGATCGACATTGCTTTGCTATGATGTCAGCGGTGATTCTCCAAGCAGGGGGACTTGCCACCCGATGTGTTGGTCCTCATGGACTGGGTTTCAAAGACAACAAGAAGGGCAAGACTGGGTCACAAGAACACAAGCATTCTATCCCTTTGCTATAACGCTTGAGATCTGGCTGAGGTGCATCCCATTCTGTTGATCATCGCCAAAATGTTTGGAGTTAATTTTCTTCTTCTTTATCTTAATATCTCCCACTTCTATGTGGGGATGATGTTCTTGATCAACCTTCTCCAAACAGCTTGGTCCTGCACCTCCTTGTCTGTCAAGCCCATTTTCTTCAGATCTTCTTTTACTTTATCCATTCACCTCCATTTTGGCCTCTTTACCTTTCTCTTCCCCAGTAATTCCATTCCCATCCCTCTTTTTGGCCACATATTCCTTGCCTCTCCTCATCCATGCTACCTCAACCTACTTTCCTAGATATCTCTCCCACAATGTTACAACACTATTTATCTAATTTCTTATTCTGTTCACACATCCTTCTCAACATTCTCATGTCTGCCACACCCACAAGAATGTATCTTTGCAGTACCTCTCCCTGCAGGCTAACATCTGAATCTTGATCAACATTGAACCTCATATATTCTGTCTTCTTCTTCCATGTTAGTGGCAGCATCAGAAACTAGGAGACTAGTAAGTGTTGTGAAAATGCTGGACAGAGAAATGTACAGAGATGTCCTTAATAAAAACCTATTGAGTAGTTCTGTAGCTCAGACTGGGCCCAAAGTTTGACCTTCCAACCGGACAAAGCAAAGATAACACAGGAGTGCCTGAGGGCCATCTCTGAGAATGTTCTTCAGTGGCCCAGCCAGACCCTGGACTTGAACCCAACTTAACATCTCTGAAGAGACCTGACAATAGCTGTCCCCAAACACTCTCCATCCAACTTGACAGAGCTTGAGAGGATCTACACACAAAAATGGGCAGAAAATCCCCAAATCCAGGTATGTGAATCTTGAGTTTTCAAATCCATTAAGACACCAGGCTGGAACGGTTGCCACAATGAGGTACTGAGTAAAAGGTCACCGGGATGTTTCAGCACTAACTAAATGAATGCATGCTATTCTTTTGTTATATTTCTGCAAACTCGGATAAACAGGAAGAGCCCTAACTAGGGGCTCGTTTCCTGAACAATTCAACAACGACCTCTTCACAAAATGCCATTGCCCCCAATAAACAAAATGTTGTAACAGGAAAGCCAGTAAAAATATTAACTTTATATTAACTCTTTCTGGAAGCAAACTATGATGATATCTAAAATACTTGGGCTAAATAAAAAAAATTGGAAAACGCCTCAGAAAAAGTGCAAAAAAATTAAAGAAAAATGGAAATCTAAAAGGACTTTGAGTTTGGTCAATATCCTGAGTGTCAGAGTTAAGTCTGGGTTCCTCTCCAGCTTATGTTTAAATTTCTTTTTTCTGTCTTTTTTGTGCATTTTGTATATTGTTGTCTTCTACAACAATACATGGCCTAGCTTTCAAGTGATTTTGCCCTTTTACCTTGTACCAGATTTTTAATTCATCACTTAATGCACCTATTTTGATCTGAAAGATTTCTCTGTTAAAGAAGAAATCACCAAATTGTGCAGGTTATAAATGCTGTATGTCTAATCTAACTCTGAAAATGACATTTGGGTATAGATTCTTTTTAAAAACCTTACACTTTCTGACACTACTACTCTGTTCTTTTATTATTTGTGTGTATTTCTGGTTATTTTTTATTTGGGGTTTACTTAATTCCTATGTAAGTTATTTAGTTCTCTTGTTCTCTGTATTTTGTGGGTGGGTCTGCCCATTCGTCTCAGTGAAGAGACTATCCCCAATTCTATACAGGCAGGCTGGGAATTGAAGTACAAGGTGTTTCACTTTGAATACACTCTTTTACGTCTTGCTCTCTTTGTGATTTCTGATTTATTTTGACTTTCAAACATTTTCTGTTTTAGAATTTAGAAATTCGTAAGGATTGTATTTTTGATTTGCTAGGATTGTCTTTGGCAACTCCCTTTTTGCTCTTTTGAAGCTTGTTCTTATATTTTTTTTTCCTTTTCTATCAATAAATCCACCTTTTTAAAGATCTCTTGTGGCCTTGCTCTCTACAAGTCACCAGTGGTTAGAGGTTATCCTTTCCTTTGTGAGGCATTTTTGAGAGTGTTTTCTGACTTTATTGCACATACTTTTTAAATTCGACAGTGAAGCACATTTTTGCCAAGTGCAAGTGGAAGCTAGTCCATCTTCTGGTGCACCTCATCTGGGCAAGCTGGTGGCATTTGTACCTGTTATCCTTGTTATTGTTTTTCCCCCCAAGCCCCTGCACCATCTTGGTGACATGTGAGATAGAGGACGACACTGGGTTTTGCAATTCAGTTGATTTTAGGCTTTTGGCTTTGACCTCATTACAATTTTCTCTTCAGTTTCTATGCCACCCTCCATTTGTTCTGAGTTTTTCACCTTGGCAGAGCACCCCTAAGGTAAATGGACACATTTACAAGAACTGCTGACAGAGGTAGTGCCACATTTATAGTTATATAGTTAAGTTACACACATGCACTAATTCAGGTGAGCAAGCTGTCTTACAGTTTCAAGTCTAACACATCCATCAACAATCCCCACAGAAGGACAACAAAAAGTAACAAAAACTACAAATTAATCTAAAAAAAAAAAAAAAAATCAAAAATCAGTAAAGTGAAGATGCTGTTGGGCTAAGGGTCACTGAACCAATTTCATTTGTGTTGAGTGGCTGCAGGCCTGCGTCTCGAATGATTGCTCATTCTTTCTGTAAAAAGTTACCGGTGGATGAGATTAAAGGAAGAGGGAAGTTCTTTGAGACAAATAGGAATTCACTTCCAGCTGTGACAGAGTCCAGAGAAAACCACGATTTGCAATAATAGAGTAAGACAAAATGACCAAAGCTGAGAGGCCTTCATGAGAGCAGGCAGAACAAGGGGGGCACAGTGGGAGTCCAGAGGACACCGGAACCACTCGATGGTTGAAAAGTCAGAATCTAAGCTGAAAATGATTTCATGTATGTATTCATTTGTATTTTTGTATGAATGATATTAAAAAAGCACAGATGAAAATAAAACACTTCATGGTAATCAGAAGCTTGCTCTCTGTCTGACCAGGTTAACAGCAGCCTTCTGCTCTGTGCAGTTCAAAATCCCTGCCCCCTACGTTAAGCCCCACCTCCATGAGGCACTGGATTGGTTTAGAAACCTGACACTCAGTGACACTCACCAACTTTTAAGCAAAGTTCACATCTGGTTGTCTCTAGACTGATATATGTCTGGCTGGCTCTACAATACTATACGGCACCCTAATGGCACACACTTTCATACTTTCCATGAGAAAAGACACAAACTATACATTTGATCTTTAAACAGCTCCCAAACTGTCACTTCTGGAAGCATGATGCCAGTCAGTCACCAGATACACTTGGTCATTATGCTGCCACTTGGTGGTACCCAGTTGCTAAGTTCAAATTTTGAGAATATTTCTACTCACACTGTGCCCTAATGTCAAATGCCTAGCATGGGGATTGACACAGAATCGATAAAAACGCTTTCATAATCCCCCTAGTGCCAACCCCTGTAGTTTCAGGAGGAACACTGTCAAACATCTGCCATGAAAAACGGAAGACCTTTATACTACTCTCTAGTGGTATTCAGTATTTAGTAGCACACAGTAACTTCTGCAGCTGGTGTCTTCTCATTAGTGTGGCTTTCTAATAATAATGATATTAATAAAGTACGGTAGAATCTCTGCATCCATGGATGATATGTTACAAGACCCACCACGCATACCTGAAACCACAGATTGTCACAAACCCTATATATCAGTAATTTTTCCTTTACATACAGACATATGATAAGGTATAATTGATAAATTACACAAAATAAGACACTACCAACAGCAAATAATAATAAAGTATATTGTACATTATTATACTTGTGCATGTTCTCTCTCTCAAATGAACAGGATTCTGATATTTTAACTGGATCCACAAAGGAAAATGGAGCAATGAAAACTATCTTTCACACACACATAGTTTAAATAAATGTTTACAATACATTTAATTCTTGGCTCCTCCAACCTTCGTTGTCACTGATGACAGGCACTTAACAGCTCCTCTTAAGCTTTCAAGAACTGCCAGTGCCACTACATGTACGTTGACACTCCGAAGACGTTATTAAGCAAAATGAAGGGTTGTTTCACAACAAGACTGCAATACTGCAACAACAAATGCGGCCAATGAGATCGCTAGGGGCTAAACGCTGATGTCAGTGCAGTGAAAATGACGTCAGACACACAGACACGTCCCCGTTCACTACAGGCATGCACAGGGTTTTCACCACACACTGTGCTCAGCCATCATTTATTTCTGGAATTATCCACTTAATATTTTCGGGCACAGCAAATCGCAGATAAGTGAGAGCATGGAATTTAATCTGCAGATATAGGGGTTCTACAGCTTATTTATGTAACACTTTAGTCACCTACACTGCACATACACAGTGGGGAACCACTTCAACCACCACCAATGTGTAGCATTCATCTGGATGATGCGATGGCAGCCATGATTGTACCAGTACACTCACCTCACGTTAGCTATTAGTTAGTGAAGGGGTGATTGAGAAAGTTAGCAAATAATAAACAAATGGATGATTAGGGGGCCAGAAAGACATGCCTGTGGTGGGCAATTTAGCCAGGGCATTGGGGAAACACCCTACTCTATTCAAAAGATGCCCAGAGATCTCTCATGATTATAGAAGAGTCAGGACAATGGAGTGAGGCATTGGGATCCACACCCAGACCACAGCGTAAGCAGCCCCTCACCAACACCTCTTCCAACAGCAAACAAAGCTTCTCCTAGATGGTCTCCCATTCAAGCACTGGTTGGGACCTTATATGAAAAGCTTCAGGTGGATTACCTGTTCTGAAGTACAGGTGACATGGCATATCACTTGAAAAGTCAACAAGCTCAAGTTACCAACCTTCATTTCACCTTAACAACAAGACCTAGAAAGGATATTTTTGTTTGACTGTCATCACCACCTTACCCACAAGTGCCAAGCTCCCCTAATCAAAGTAAACCCAAACAGCAGGTTGCCTCAGGATTGTGTCACAGCGTACAACTTTCAGTAGAGGATGCAAAAGAATTAAAGTACCAACGAAATGTACGTCAGCAAAGAGTCTGCTGTGTACACACTTCAGGCAGGCATGTGCGCTTTTAATTGCACATTAGCTCTGTTTGACTCATGTAATCAAATAATGCTAATCAGAAATGTATGAGAGAAGCACCACACCACAAAAGATTATAATTTAATTCACTAAAGTAAATGCATGTATAATAATTATCTTTTTTTTTTTTTAATTACACGCCTCATAAAAGGTAAGTGCACTGCAGCACACTATATGATGATAATGGGTGTTGATAAACAGTACAGTATGGTGACTCATGTGACAAGTAAGGAAGACCAAAGAAAACGGCAAGTAAACAGAAGAATGTGCCACTGACTACCTGCCAGTAAAAGACAAATCGCTAAAGTTTCATCAACTGAGTAGAAGCCTCACACTGCACAAGGGCATCAAGTCAGTGGCTCTTTTCTTGGTGTTTTTCATTTCCCCTGATCTTTTACTATTGTCTTTTTACACCTGTCACTTTTAGGACCGTTTTTGAACTAAGACTCCCAGGTGCTACAGTCATTAGGGCTGCAGTTACCTGAGTGGTAAACATAGAAGATCCATGCCTGGCACAGAACTGTGGCATTAGCTAGCTTTGGCTGCTTTGCTTTTCAGCATCCCTTATACAGGCACTTTTAGTAAAATTGGGAGAAAAGGCATTGTCAGGGTCTGAAAAAGGTCAAAACCGTAAGATCTGCTGCACAGTGTCAGAGCCAACACGAGGAGCAAAAATCAAAGTCAAACAAATTGCAGGCTAGAGTTGAAACAAAAGGAGAAACTAAGCAGGGAGAATAATCACAAAATCGAGTGTCAAAAAGGAGATTGGGGATCCATAAACTCGGAATTGATTTTAAACCCGTTGCGTTGTTATTGTGAGTCATGACCACTGAGGGCACATGCCTAACAGCATAACAGCTGCCCTAACAATGACGAGACAAGATAATGGCAGCTGTAAATAACCAAGATGGTGGCACAAACGGTACAAAATAATTCAAAACAACAAAGTAGATTTTAAATAAAAAAACTAGTGGAAAATTTATTAATAACCTTGGGCTCAAAAAATGAGCGCTCAAGCTTGTATAGTAACATAGACAAATACCTAAAATAAAAAAATAACAAACCCCTTCATAACAATTCCTGTAACCATACAAAGTTTTTTTTTTTTCATTTTTTTCTGACTTAAAGGAATTTTTCTACATATAATTTTTATTATTTTTTTTTTTTTTTTACAATGCATAGGTTGAGATTATGAGGAATAAGAAAATATATATATTTTTTTGTATTGGGACATTAGGACAATTGTAACGAGAACAGGACATTCAGCCCAACAAACACGGCATGTTCATCCTACTCACCTTGATCCTCTAAAATGACATCAAGTTGAGATGTGAAGGTCCCAAAAGTCCAACTCTCCTACTGCACTAATTGGTCATTTACTCTGTGCTCTGTGAACGTATAAAAGATGGTGGTGTGTGACCGCAGTTTTCCTAATTTTCGGAAAAATTCAAAATTTACAAGATATATTTATGATTGGTAAGGGACAAATCCTCTTCAAGTGTATTACTGACATCCCTACATTCTTTTTGGGTTTGTAGTTTTGAACAAATCATTTTTACACCTGACGCTAAGAAACCTTTGTACGGAATGCGAAACAGATTAATGGAAAACATTGGGATTTATAGGGAAAAAACTAAAGGGTACTTTATTGTGTTTGTGAAAAAATAAGGGAACATTTATTGCTTGACAGAAGCAAGGATTAAACTCACACTTTTTTGGAAAGATTAATGAACAAGCACACTGTTTTTGGTCAATCTTGGTGCTAAATCCAGTTTTGGGTGCTCAATGTTTTTTTTTTTATTCTAATGTTTTCCCGTTGACACCTCAGCAGTTCAATGTTGCCGTCTACAGGGAAAAAACTCACGAGCAAGTCAATCCATGACAAAAAACAAGATCACTGAAAATCTGCCTTGGCGGCTAGGAGTAAAAATTCACCCAAGTCACTTCCACGATTGCAAAATAAATGGCAGGAACATTCGCTGCTCGATCAACTCAGCACAATGACACTCGACAGACATGTAGAACGCACGACACCCAGTAGCATATCTGAGAACTACAACCTTCTCCTGTGTTATTGGCATATTTGGGAACTTTTTGGGTCCCCCTTATTAAAACTTTATAGTTACTATTAGTGCTTTAACAGAATTCTTTTTTTTTTTTTAATTTATTGTTATTGGTTTTGGATTTTCTTTCTAGTGAGACATTGCCTTGGTTTTAGAGTGGCACTCAGAAGGAAATGACACTGCTGCAGCTCCAAACACCTGTGTGTAATTTCAAGCCTGATCACAATCAGTGTGGAGATTATTCATTGTTAATAATAATAAAAGTCCCAGAATTGCTTATTATTTTTTTTTTTTGGCTCAATTTTTTCCTTAAGCTCTTATAGTTTTTTTTCCTGCTCCTAAACCATTCAGGTTTTACTTTCGCTTTCATTTTGTAGTTTCTTACAATGTAACACTCTACTTTTTGTTTTCACGGTGATGCCGTTTTCTTTTTTCCAGTTGGTAGGACACAGTCATCGCGCTCCTCATGATGTCATTGGAGAAACGGCAGTGTATCTTAGCGAGCGTCCAAGGCTGTAGATAAGCATAAACGTTGACCTGTAGATTTTTGACCTCAACTTTTGTTTAATGTCTAGTCTCCCATTTAACATCAGACTTGACTTCTACTTATTACAGCTTTGGACCATGAGTTTGTGTAACATTTAGGAATCAGTTCTTTGACCCTAGACTTTTGGGTTTTCAACTCTTTGCCTGTTACTTCTCAACCACATTTTCATTTCTCAGTCATTTTTTTCTTTGTGACCTACCCAATTTCTGTCTGTGGCAGAACATCCATTCTGTCTGTGGGTTTTCTGTCCACCTACTGATTATGTGAATATACTCAATCTGCCTGGTGTGTTTGTTTATAAGAGTGTGTTCTCTAATAGAACAACATACCATCCATGCACGTGGCACGTTGCAAATAATTGAGAAAGTGGAGCCATGTATGGGTACAGCCTTTTTAAAATTTTCATTATTCCATTTTGCCATCCAAATCTTGTTCAGTTTCATCCTTGCTCTTTAAAACATTGGTCAAGCTCCACGCCAGGATTGGTAGATGAACTCTGACCATCTGCTACTAGCATTTGTTTATTCTGGCAAGCCCTGTATGACAGATTGACATTTACTGATGCAACTGCTGTGGATGAATGAAGTGAAAGCAATCAGACATAAGCAGGGTCTTCCATATTTCAAATGAAATAAAAACATATAATGTTTAATATTTTGGACCCAAAATGAATAATTGTTAACCCAGTTATGGGTCCATGTTCTTTATGGGTATTTGGGGTATGATTAAGATTTATTAAAGGAATAAAACTGCATTTTACTTAAAATTCCTTCCAGTTCAAACGTTGACAGCATGCTGCATGAAACGTTGCATTTGTGTAAGATGGAACAAGATGGACCCTTGAAAAGTGAGGTGAGATGAGGTGGGCTGTATGGCAGAATGGCAAACTGTGGTATACTGCTTGAGGCTCAATAGAAAATGTTATAAAGAAATTTTTTGCAGCATTACATTTAAATTTATCCAACGCAAGGTACAAAACAAGATCAATATAATGAACTAAACACCAGTCTGGGGGACTGCTTTGGAACAAGTGTGACAGGACAAGGTTACCAAACTGATCGTCAATTACTCGGCAGCAAAAACAAAGGAGTTGCAACTTCCTGGGTATAAAAACCTAACGATTAGAACTTCACCAAACGAGAGTCTTCAAACATTTCTTAAACACAATGAGCGAGCCAGAGTTTCTAGCAGAGTTGGTATCTTATTGCACTCGCCAGGCATGACCCATGAAAAGAGTCTAATCTGAGGCTTGATGCCACGCAGAGGTGACATCAGCAGAACTGAGTGGGTGACAAGGAGCAGAAGACTTCAGAATTGTTTCTATATTATATATATATATATATATATATATATATATACCAGCTGACCATTTGACTGCTTTGCAAGCAACCATTAAGGATATGAACTCAATATGTGCCTGTAATGGGACCCAATGCAGTGATCTGAAAAAGAGAGGTGACATGCGTCCACCTTGGTTGGTTGAACACCAGATGTGCCATGACATTTTGAATCATCTGCAATGGCTTGGTGACACATGCCAGTACTCTTGCCAGCAGCGAGTTGCATTAATCCAGAAGTGTCAAGGCCAAAGCCTGGACCAGGAGTTTTGCTGCAGATTCCATCAGAAACCTGATCTTGTACATGTTGTGTAAGAGAAAATCTGCAATTGCTTCCTTACGCACACACATAGATAGTGGCTGGGTGCAAGAACAGCACCTCCACAGTTAAAAAAATCTGGGCCTCCAACCTTGCTGTCCCATGTATTGTGTGAAAACACACAAAAAAAACCAAAAGATAATGCTCTATATTACTTCTTGTTATGCCGGGTTCAGTTAAAGAAATGAGGTTTCTGGCTAATTAGCCAATGTCACTGTGGAAGTGGAGCTCCATTCAGCGGGTCACTTGTGCCAATAATGACGCCTCCTTCTGGGAGGTCTGGCTTCTTACGGCGGCTAAACCGGAAGGGTCGGGGTCAGTTGCTCTCACTGAGTGGCTTCTATGCACTGTGGGGAAAGAAGGAGTTCACAGTGTTACGGTTAGAGGAGGTCCTCTTATATGCACATGTGACGACAGACAGATAATCAGTCAATATGGCCAAATGTACGTGGACACTTCAACAAAGTTTGCTTTTCTGGTCCACTGTGACTGTGACCTCGTGCACAAAGCCAGGTCCATAATGACATGGAGGAGCTCAAGCCAATCCTGTTTAATTCCTTTGGAATGCATTGGAAGGCTGAATTCCCACCAGGTTTTCTTGTCCACCATCAGCATCTGACCTAACACATGCTCTTTTGGCTGAATGGGCACCAATCTCCACACAATGCGATAGCTAAATAGACAGACATGAAATAATAATAATATGTTCCATTTATAGAGCGCCTTTCACACACCCAAGGTTGCTTTACACAAACAGTAAAAAAAACAAAAAAATTACACAGAAGACAAAAGTTCATAGAAGAGGAAAGTTTTCAGTTGAGACTTAAAGATGCAGAAAGAGGAGCAAACTCGGAGAGACTGAGGAAGAGAGTTCCAGAGTTGAGGGGCCATAACACTGAAGGAGCTGCCTGCCAGGGTGGAGAGCCTGGTGCGTGGGACAGTAAGGAGATGACTGCTCAAGGACCTGAGAGCGAGACAAGGAGTGTAAGGAGCTAGCAGCTGAGTGAGGTAGAGGGGGGCAAGCTTATGTAGGGCTTTGAAGGTGAGAAGTAGAATCTTGAATTTAATCCTTGACAGAACCGGTAACCAGTGACGCTGGGAGAGAACAGGGTAGATGTGAGCAAAGCTCTTTGCGTGGGTAAGGACTCTGGCTGTGGAGTTCTGAATGTACTGTAGCTTCTGTGTAGATTTTTCAGGGAGGCCAATGAAGAGCGAATTACAGTAATCAATACGAGACATTTTAGCATCATTAAAGGACAGAAATGGATGGAGGTGGGCAATGTCACAGAGATGATAGAATGAAATTTTGGAAAGAGAGCTAATGTGTAGCTCGAAGTTAAGTGATGAATCAAACAAAACACCAAGATTTCTGAACAACAGGAGCAGGTTTGACATCAACAGAAACAGAGAAATTGGATGCCTTAGAAAGTAGGGTGTTTGGGCCTACCAGTAAAACTTCAATTTTTTTGGCACTAAGTTTGAGAAAGTGATTTTCCATCCATAGCTTAAGATCAGTGATGCAGTCAGTGAGTGTGCTGGAAGGTGAATCTGTACGAAGATATAACTGTATATCGTCTGCATAACAGTGGAAGTTAAGGCCATGTCTGTGAATAATCTGACCCAAAGGAAGGATATAAAGTAGAAAAAGTAATGGCCCAAGGACTGTGCCCTAAGGGACACCATGCAGCACACAAGTGAGGTGAAGGATTTCTATTGAGGTAGTGTGACAAACTGTTGACTATTAGACTATTAGAGAAATATGATGTGTTGCCATTGAAGGGCTAATCCAGAGGTCCCGACAGCAGAGAGACATGACAGGAGGATTTCATGATTAACAGTGTCAAATGAAAGACATCATATAATAGAAGAATAGGAAAAAATAGATGGTTAGATATGAAAGATACTAAGTAATACATAAACAGATTGGAAGGCACTATGATAGATAGATAGATAGATAGATAGATAGATAGATAGATAGATAGATAGATAGATAGATAGATAGATAGATAGATAGATAGATAGATAGATATTAATTTTAGCATAGATAGATAGATAGATAGATAGATAGATAGATAGATAGATAGATAGATAGATAGATAGATAGATAGATAGATAGATAGATAATTTAAATGTTCTTTATCTATTGCTATATTTTCCTCCATCCTCTCAGTTGGAGTTTTCTCAGACCAGCCTCCCCTTCCTCCATCCACTGTTTTCTTGGTTGACCAACACTTCTGCTGCCTTGTGGCTTACTATTTAATACAAGTATATTATTTTTAGTTTCTTCAGGGTCCTATCATCATCTAACTAACCTGTCCGTGTGCCCCAGCCATTGCAATCGTCTGATTTTCACTTCGGTCACTAGGTCCGAGTTCCTAAGTAGCTCTGGGATTTCAGCATTAGTCCTTATTCTCGGTGTGCTAGCAAGGCACAATACAGATTACCAAAAATATTATGCAGTGCATGGACATAAACAGATAATAAAGAAATGCTGAATGCAAAGAGTGGTGGCCCTTTCTTAGTGTGCCTATCGTACAGGCCACGGGTTCATGTTATTTATTGTGTGTTGCCTTCGCTTTTGCTAATGAGGACACTGGAATGGCATATTTAATGACTGAGAATTATTATTAATTAAAAGCTTTTAAATAAATTATAGACGATGACATGGATTTGCCACTTAACCTTCAGCAGTATGCTGAATTGCACAGTATAATAATAAAATAATGTGTCTACAAAGGCCCACTACTCCCTTCTACTGCAGTTTTAATGTGCTCAGTCTGTATTCACTTTCACAGGCATTGCACTTTTCTCCCTTTATTTAATTTATTGGCATTTAGGAAAACACTGCTCAAGTGCCAATCACAAATGATAAATACACTTCACATTTAATTAGAAGAATAAAAACAAACAAATGATCCATGCAGAATTCCATCCATGATTTCTCACTTTCAGGACACAATGTAGCTTTTACTAGTATGTGAATCTGGAGGAAGGATTTTGTAAATCTGCCGCTATCTTTAATTTCTGATTTATCAATTACATGAACATCACTCGGCAGGCAAAACTGAAGCTTTTGAAGGACATACTGGGTTAGGACAGCTTCTGCTGAATAGCACTGGCACCCGACTGACCCTTGCATCTACTACTACATATCAGCAGATGGCCCAACACCATCTTTTTGGCACAAATAAAAACAAACAATATACTGACTTTGTGCTGACATCAGTTAAAAATAGATGCTTCTGTAATATGAAACCTAATGACCATCTACTGGCTTTGTAAACATCTCACAGACTGGGAATGATGAGTGACTGGCACCTTTTGAAAGATACCCAGTAGTGCCCAGCATAATCCAAAGAGGTGGCAGCTGTGCTCATGTCTAGCCGTGGAATATCAAAATAAATGGTTTTGTAAAAATGGCTGGGACCTCCATATATCTGTCTATCCATCTATCTATTATATAGCACCTTTCGTGTCTATCTATCTATCTGTCGTATAAAGTACTTTCCAATCTGTTTATCTATTACACAGTGTCCTTCACTGCGGTGGGCTGGCGCCCTGCCCGGGGTTTGTTTCCTGCCTTGCGTCCTGTGTTGGCTGGGATTAGCTCCAGCAGACCCCCGTGAACTTGTAGTTAGGATATAGCGGGTTGGATAATGGATAGATGGATAATGTCCTTCATTTCTACTGATCTATCTTTTCATATTCTACTATAATATAATGCCTTTCATATAAATCAACTTAGCTATCACAGAGTTTGGAAACTGGTGCCCATTCAGCCAAAACAGATTCTGACGATGGGTGAGAAAATCTGGCCCGCAATCAGCATTTCAATTCTTTCCAGAGGTGTTAAATAGTGTTGGCTCAAGCTCCTCAATGCTGTAACGGACCTGGCTTTGTACACGGGACACCGGAGCAGAAAGGGCCTTCAACAAACTTTGTTGAAGTATTCACATATGTTTGGAATGTGTCAGTTCAGCAGCCATAAAAACCGGGGCCTCATGGGTGACCTGACGGATGGAGCTATGCTACCTCTGTGACCTTGGCTAATCAGCCTGAAACCTCATTTCTTTAGTTGAAACCTGCATAATAAGACATCTACACCAAAGAACGAGTTATCTTTTTTAATCTTCAGGCAATAAACGGGACAACCTGGTTAGCACCACAAATTTTTTTTACTGCATGGAGCTGTCACTCCTGCACCCGGTCACACTATCTATCTATAAGGTATGTGAGTATAGGAGGAAAAACGTAGTAGCAGGAGAAAACCCCACATGAAGAACCTGAAGACTCCACATAGGCTATTAAATCCCAGTCTCCTGGAGATGGGAGGTGCAACTGTAAGTGACTACACCTATACAAGGTGGTCCAGGTCTAATTATGCAGATCCAGATCGCCTGGATGACTTTGATTTATGCGGGGACGATTCCAGTTCGGCGCGAAGATGATTCTTCATGTCGTCAGTTCGCACACTTCTCGATGGTCCGGGATTTTTTGCTTGATTTTCTATGTAATAAACTTAATAAGTTATAGCGTAATGAAAATTGCATAATTAGATCTGGACCACCCTATATGCCTGCCCAGCCTTGCCACCTGCTCTTCAGAACAGGTCATCCACCTGAAGCTATGGATATTTGGGTGCTGTCAGTCCTTGGACGAGAGACCATCTTGGAAAAACTTGGCTTGCTGTTAGAAGAGGTGTTAGTGAGGCCAGCAGAGGGTGCTTACCCTGTGGTCTCTGTGTACGGTATTGTAAAAGAATTACACTGTCCTTCAAAGGAGATGCACAACTGAAGTCCTGACTCTCTGTGGTCACAAAAGATCCCTGAGCTTCTTTTAAAAAGTGTAGGGTGTACCCTGATGTCCTGGATAAATTGTCCATTACGGTTTTGTCCATTCTGGCATCCTAATCATCCCCTGTCCCTTATTGGCTATCTTTTCCACTCCTTTGCCACCCTAATAGCTAAGGTGTGGTATCTGTACTGGCACATAAACAGCTCCACCACATTATCCAGGTAGATGCATCACATTGGTGGAGGTTGACATGGTCCCTTACTGTCTATGTAAAGCACTTTGAGTATCTAGAAAAACACTATATAAATGTAAAGAATTATTAATATTATTAGATCTTAACATAAATACACTATGTGCAAGAGCACCTAGCTGGCACACACCAAGTTTAAACTCCACAGACAGCATCCAGTAAGGACTGGCACAGCAGAGAAGAGATCAGAGTGACATCTGAGTGTAGGTTGAGTGTCCCAGCATGAAAGCAGTAACCTAACAAGGAAGCGTATCGTGCTTCCACAGGATGCCAGGTTACCTTCTGGGATGCCTGACCTTCTCCATGTAGACAGACTGAAGCCAGGGAGGAAACGTCAGAGTTAGCACAACACCTGAGGTCTCCTAGGGAAACGAGGAAAAAAAAAACAAAAAAAACTGCTTTACCTGGAAAATAACCTCATGCAGACTAAGGAAGAATATGAAGACTCTGCAAAGATAACAGTCAAGTTTGGGATGTCAACTCTTAAACTCCGCAACTCTGAAGCAGAAATTCTAAACAGTGTGCCATCCTGATAGCACCCACAGTAATAATAATAACGACAACAACAATAATCATCATCTTCTACATCAATTTTTACCCTCTGCTTTTTTCTTAACCTATCATTGCTAGCTGTGTTTCTTCTCTCTGCTTTGTGGTGAACCTTACTTTCCACCCTGGCTAAGCCTTGTATTTTTTTGCAAATGAAATGCAGTCCATCACCCTGAAACCCTGCATCATTCTCTATCTTTCATTTTATGTTCTATGTTATTAGGTGGCAATTAAGTAGAGACAAAGAAAAATCCCTTATTAATATTTATGGTAGGTGAAGGCAAGGGACTGAATTTAGATAGGGGCAAACTGATGGGGCGTGATAACCTAGTTGTTAGAAACACATGTTTGGAATTCATGAGGCACCGGGTATAAACATCCGCTTGTGCTGTGCTCTTCAGAATACTTCAAAACCAGAGGTTAGTCTAATAAAATATAAGGATTAGATCATTTATTTGAGTGTCCACGTTACACAGTTCAATAGGTGCTCCAGTAACAATATTACTGAATGATAGGAGAAAGCTACTAGAGGTGTAAAAGATGGCCATAATTTCAATCATCTACAACGTGAAGCTCACAGGTCACACATGCATCCCAAAGCAAAGCACAAACATAGGGTGTAAAGCTTTGTGACAGAAAATGACTATGTGGTCACCAGCCAGTCACGTATAGTAATTTCCTAGTTGTATCATAAAACAGAACTGCACTAATGACAAGAATTCTAATGGACCTAATAACATTATTTTTACTAAACACATTCCATGCAATTCTCAGGAATTAGAGGTGCTGGACCGCCCCAGCAAATTCGAAAATCCATGGACACACTTTGGCCCTGTTATGAGGCAAAAACAGGATGCAAATTAGTTTTTAGTGGCAGCACATCCCGATATTCAGGTCAGGTTGGTGCAGGATGCACGTGTGCCAACAGGAAGGACGATTACTGATTGCCGGCCGAAAGCAGCAATGCGATTAGGGAGGTACCAGCTGAGCAATACGGGGTCAGTGAAGATCAAAAAAAGGACACAGAGCAGAACGATGAAAGGAAAGCGAGAGAAAGCAATTACTAAATCTTGTAAACAGTGGAGGATAAGTTGGCCAATGCCAACAATGTTACAGTTTTTTTCATCATGCATTACAGATAATATGGCAAAAATGTAAGTGGAGTACAAATTTGAGTGTTGATGAAATAATACCACCTGATAATAACCAGTTCCTTTTGTGTCCATACTCTTACTACCAGGTGGCTCTCTGTTTTAGTATGATAAATTAGTCTATGGTTGGGCCTGCTCTGGCATGACACTTGATGGCCTCTCATTGGGATGGAAACTCGGAACATGGCGTGTCTGCACAAGGCAGCGGAGACAGAGAGTAAGACAGAGACCGCGTGTTTTTGCAGGTCTCATTTATACAATTCTAATAATCCTTAAAACACCTCTTGCAGAGTGGGGGCATCAATGATTTCACAACCACCAACTCACAACAGTACATCAAATGATGCAAGTTTGGGATTAAATTTTAGCTGTGTTATATACTGTATATACTCACATATAAATCGGGTCTTGAAACCCAAAAAAATGATCATAAAATCAGACCACGACTTATATGCCTGTTCAAAAATGCAACACTTCATTTTATTTTAACATCTTGCCTCCTCCAATCTCTCATCAGTTTCTCAGACACATTGAATTTTGTTGCAGCAGTGCAGTTACCAATTTCTTTCGCTACTTCAACAACATTTAATTTTAAACAAGCTTTATATTTTCTTCTCATCGAACGCTCCATCGTAGATAACGGATGCTCTTACGATAAAGGTGTATGATGGTGTGAGATACAAAAAATACTAAACAGTGCAAACATTGCTTCAGAATAGTTTGGGTATTACCGTGTGGTCACGTAGGCACAATACACAGAAAACAATGCCGTGTGCTCAGTGCATTCTCTCTCGGGGGGCGTCAGCATATCATAATCTCTTGGACCAATAGCGTGAGTTTTCCATATTCGACTTACATGACCGCCATTATAAAATACCAGAAATTATACTGTAAAAGCAAGCCCCGACTTATCCGTGGAAGAACTTATCCGCAAATATATACGGTAGTAAACTGCAGGGCCAACTCTACCATTTACATGAACTAGGCAGCAAAATTTTTTGGGGGGGGGCTGCATTTTGTTAAGTGATACAGAATCTGACTTACAAACCCACATATTGAATACAACTGTCCAATTCCCATTACTGTATGTTTTTTATATGATGATATTTGGTCTTAATGTCTGATGATTTATACAAGCCACCACTATTACAGGTGTTCTTCCAAATCTCTAAGGTATTGCAAAAATCATAGGCTGCTACAAAGATTACATTAGTGAGGATGCAGTAAATAAGAATCATTGGTACATTTTTAAGAATATACATTCTATTTCATATACTTTTGTATTTATATTAGGCTTGTCAATATATTTCAGTAATGAAAATGAAAAGAACATATTCATGGAGCTACACTGGTAAGACTACAGGTAAACTGCCACCATCTCCGTAAGTTACCTGGTAAAGTGATGTTTTAAATAGAGAGCAACAGAATGAGAATATAGTTAAAATAACTTGATTATGTAGCACAAGTGTTTATTTTTTACGTAAAAACTGTTAAATGCAAATTAGTACAAGAAAGATTTCAGCACATGATTAAATATAATTTTTTATCCACAGCTCAGATAGGGAAGAAATGCCCTAGAAGATGTTTTATTCGGTGGTGTTGAAATACACAGGTCAAGACTTCTGTGGATGGGCCCATAACAACCCAATAACTGGCACCCACAATCGCAGCAAACATATCCAAAGCAAAATTGCAACCGAGATTTGCAATTCAAACGGAATGGAAGAGCAAAAAACCTCAAAAATGAAGTCTGAACCACAAGATTTGATGGACAATTGCCTGTAAAAAATATGAATGGAATATTTCTTAAAGAGAATAGCACAGTTAGAGATTGATGAAGAAAATATAAGAATTTATTCAAATCCTGGATAGCAAACAGAGCATCATGACCGCTTTTGACCTGTTGTGTGTCAATGATGTCAACCATCACAAAAAAAAGAAAGACCCACACCAGCAACCAACAGATGCACCTTAGCAATAAGATCTATGAAATGAGGTTGCCTATAACCAAAACTAACATGGCGTCAAGGGACAATAATAGCATACAATTTTAAAAGTACACCATAACTCTAGTAAGAAGAAAATGTGAAATTCAACAAGTAATAAAGTAAATGACAATAAATTAATAATGCTGTTTATCAGTTTCAGAAAGGCTAAAACAACTGGCCCAAATGATTGCCCATTCCCAACATTGGGCTGATGGCCTCCATGTTCACTAGAGTTAGCTGATGTTTGGTTCTTGAACTGTCGATTTCATTTTGTGTTCAATCATTGCTATTTATGCCTTTTTATTCATAGTCTGGGTTGTAAAACATTGGATTTTTAGTCTTCCCTCATAAGAGGCATAAAAAATAAATATGATAAAGAGATAGTAGGGCAGCAGAGAGGTGTAAAAATAAATAAGACGCTCATAAAGGAGCACAATATTTAAAATTAAGTGTCTTCACTTAAAGCAAAGCTAGTTATTAGAGTTCCCTAAATAAATATTTCTGTTCTCCTTAGACTATTTAATTTTTATAAGCATAAACGGTTTATAAAGAATTGTAAGAAATTGCCCAAAATCAGTTTATGTAATTTAAATAATGAATGAAATATATAAGAATAACCAACCTGAAGTGACGCCTCGCTAATTGCTTGCTATAATCAGCCATGCACTACACACAGGTTGAGGCTCCATGCACTACCCTGATGTCACCGTCTGGGGATTTGGATTGCTTTTGAGCTCATTTGATTGTAGTCTATCATCCATACATTTTGTACATTTTTACACATAATGAAATTCTAAAGCTAGATTTTTTTTCTAATGAGGGAAATTAGCACTTTGTAACAGATGCGAGAAACATACGCTAATGGTAACCATCTGTCACTCTTCACCGGGTGAAAAAAAAAATTCAGCATTAGGTCTTAATTTGATCAGCTGGCATCGGATCAGACAAACATAAGGGGTGAGGAAGAAAAAACTGCCATGGTACCCCAAAAAAAGGATATGAAAGACGGGGGCTTCACTGCCAGGCTGTCAAAGTGGTGTAAGGGTCAGCGGGCCAGTCCTCCACATTTAACAAGAGCCAGTGGTGAAGCTCAAAGTGCTGCTACTCACTCTTGAGATTTTATCATTTTTCAACAGAGCACTACATTAATAGAAATCACAGCTGAGGAAAGAATAATAAAGTGTTAGCAAGATATATTAATGGAAAGAAGCATCAAGGAAGAGCTCAATAAATAAAACTGGGATCATGAAATAAAACTGATTTCACAAAATTACTTTATTGTTTAAGAGCATACTATAACGGATGAGAATGAAGCATTGCTGCAAGAGAATAGTGTGTCACCTATATATTTATGCATTCTTTCTATTTACCTATATATGTTTTACATAGCACCTTTCATATTGTATTATATACTATTTTTAATATCTATATAATTACCTGTTATTTGATGCCTTTCTCATTTGTCCATCCATCCTTAACACAGCACCTATTCCATCAGCATTAACACCCAACAGACCCCTGCATCTGCCACCACATGTCACCAGATGGCCAAACACCATCTTCTGGCACAAGTAAAAATAAAAACAATACACTGACTTTCTGCTGACATCAGTTAAAAAATAGACACTTCTGTAATATGAACGTAATGACCACCGACTGGCTTTGTAATCATCTTACCGAGAGTAAAAGGTGACTGGTACTCTTTGGGGGGAAAAAAAAAAAACAATAGTGGTGCCCATGACAATCCAAAGAGGTGAAATGTTAAAACCTCAGAATAAAATTTTCAGTGAAAAAGGCCTTGACCAAAATCTTTAACATACATCACCTATCACCTTTCATGTCTATCATATCAACCCTTCTGTTGTTCACTGCTTTTTATATTTGTCTTTCACCATCTACATATCAGTCTATTATATAGTGTCTTTTACATCCATCTATCCAAAATACTGCCTTTCCCGTCGATATACCTTATATAGTGCTTTTGACATCTGTTTTCCTGTTGTATAGTGCCTATCCAGTTATCTATCTATCCATCTATCTTATCCTGCCTACTATGCTAAAATTAAAAATCTATCTATTCATTTATCTATCTATCTCTCTATCTATTATATAGTACCTTTCAGATCTGTCTATATTTTTATTATATAGTTCCTTATCTATCCATCTATCTATCTATCTGTCTGTCTGCCTGCCTGCCTGGATGACGGACTACCTGTCAGACAGACAGACAGACCTCAGTTTGTGAGACTCGGGAACTGTGTTGCCAATACTGGAGCACCACAAGGAGCAGTCCCGTTCTCTTATTTCTTCACTCTGTAATTCTCCAACTATAAATATAACAGTAAGTCATGTAACTTGCAGAGATTCTCAGATGATTCTGTACTTACAACTGTGCTGATAAGGGGATGAGAGGTCAGAGGCAGGTGGAAGACTTTGTTGCTGATGCAAAGGGAATTGTTTGCAACTTATTATCAGAAAAACCAAGGAAATGGTTATCAGTGACAGGATGGATTCGTTTCGTGACACAGAGAAACCGGAGAAGGAAGGGCAGAGCAGGCTCTTCTTTCTTAGGAGGCTGCGTTCCTTAAATGTGAGGAATGACATCCTTCACATCTTCTACAACTCTGTGATAGCCAGTGTGGAGTGCTGGGCTGTTGACATCACTTCAAGAAAGGCTCACCAAATCAACAAGCTAATCAAAAGGGCAGGATCAGTTATGGGACACATTCTGGACCCTTGAAGGTCTTAGCAAAGAACAAGAGAAAAACAAATCTGAGTGTAATTATTAACAACGCTGCACATCCTCTCTGTGACACAACACCACTGAGGACTTTCAGCCAATGAATCATTCATCAGAAGTTTGCCAAGACACATGCCTGGGGGTCATTTATACTAATAACAATATGCCTGTGCAGCACCTCACTGGGACTGAGACTGCCAAGTCAAAAATTTTCTTGTTCAATTTTCTTCCTTTTTTAGCCATTCTGGTGTATATTCAGACCATAATGTGTGTGTGTGCATATACTGTACATTCTTATTTATCTGTTTATGTATATATGTATTTATTTAAATAGCTTCTGTAAAAAGTCAAATATTCCCATTGGGACAATTAAAGATCTATCTATCTATTATATAGTGCCTTTCATCCACCTATCTACCTATCAATCATATAGTGCCTTTCATATCTACTTATCTACCATAATGTCTTTAATGCCTCTTTTCCCACATACAGCACAGTGTCAGGTTACGGCTCAGGTTGTTATTCTTCAGACTGTTTTGATTGACTATTTTTCTTTGGTTCTTTATCTCTCCCTCTTATACCAGGAGGGTTTCTTTCATTGCTGCTTTTATTTCTGCTATATTTGCACAACACTGTAGTTTCCAGTTAATGTTAGCACTTTGCATGAAAACCTTAAAAGAAACATCCTGGCTATGTAATTTGGCAATTTATGAGTAACTTCAACTTGAAAGCTGCCAAGTTACAAAGTGAGAATGGCAAAGATATTTGGAAGATGGATACAAAGAGAGGATCACAGGAGAACAGCACATTTCGGTTTATGTCAGTGAACGTAAAATTGGTGCTGGCTTGGCAGTGACAAGCTAGAACAAACGCAGTGCAGATCCAAAAGAAAAGAGCCACCCTTTCGTTAGTGATAAAGTGTAATGATCTCTTAATTATTTTTCACTAAAAAGCTATATGTCAACAGGTGTAAATTAATTCTTCATTGTTTTAAAGAATAATTGGTTGAGGCTTGCTGAAAAAAAAGGGGCAACGCAATTATATCTAAAAGCGTAGAAAATAAATGAAGTGAGGAGTTGGCTTGCGCATGGCTGACAGATATTAATGTCTTCCAATGAAATTCCAGGACGCTGTTAATAACACCATCAGAGCTGTGAACTGTTGGGCTGAGCGCGTCTAGTAACAGCTTGATGTTGTAAAGAAACACTGGGTGGCATAATGGCATAAAGTGTTAGACTTAATAAAGCTTCTCGCCTTTCATGTCTGCAACCCAGAGTTAAGTATGATCCCAGATCAAAGCATTGGCAGTGTATTCTGATCTTTCTTTTCACTCGGTGGTGGTTCTCATTCATGAGTTTTATTTCCAACCGAGCCGACCCACGCACAAAGCCCAAGTGTCAATAGCGACTGTCATCCTCGGAGGTTTTTATTTCTCTTGTTCAAATAACTGCCATGTTCACTTTTGTATTGCTGGAATGGTGCATGATACCAATACTAAATACCTAATTGGACACAACTGAGCAAAAAATGTAAATTCTAGTTGGGGGCTCCAGACTTCAACTGGTAAAAAGACATACAGTGTGTCTGTGATGTCAACCCTCCACATGTACATATACACGGTTCACAGAATACAGGCAGGCAGCTACACACACGGAAATTCACATGCAAAACGAAAATACCAGGCTGCCTTATTGCTACTCTTAGATGAAAGAGCGGAGACAATAACACAATATATAACAAAAAATAGGCTGAATTTATCATACAGAAGGTGTTCACAATGTGGACCTCAAACATTTCAACCCATGTATTCTGCTTTTAGGGTCACAAGGAATGTACTCTATCACATCACTTTATATAGTGTCTTTCACATCTCTCTCTTTATGATATAGTTTTTTTTTATCTAATGTATCTATCTGATCTATCTGGTGCATTTCTTTATACTGCCTTTCATTTTGATCTGTCTAATATAGTGCATTTTAATAGTGTCCTTCACTTACACCCATCTACCTGAAACAGTGCATTTTTATATAATGTCTTTCAGTTTTATCTATCTTATATGGTGCATATTTATATAGCACTGTTAAATAATGTAGTTTTATATAGCGCCCTCCCATCTAATTATCTTTTTTAAATGATGCATTTGTATATAGTGTCCTCCATTTCCACGTATCTACCTTAGTGCATTTTTATATAGCACCTTTCATGTTTATCTAACTTGTATATTACATTTCATATACTGCACTTTACTGCTATCTATCATCTGTTTTATATAGTGCATTTTATAGTGTCCTTCATTTCTACTATAAACAGTGCATTTTTATACAGTGCCTTTCACTTTTATCTATCTTAAATGGTGCATTTTTATATAGTGCTATACACTTCTATTTATTTATCCTACACTGCACATTTTTACATAGCGCCACTCAGTTCTATCTATGTTATATATTACATTTTTATGTGGTGCTGTTCACTTTATCTAGCTATCTATCGTACTGTATATAGTGCCTTTCCTATCTACCTATCTATCAATCAATTATAGTACATCTTTAATCATTCAACCACATTTAAATGACAGTTTGTTTTACAATAGTTACTGTCACAAACCAGATTTATAAATTTAAAATGTCTGTGGCCCTGAGGTTTTCTCCACCCTATAATAAAAAGAAACCAAAACCCCTTAAGCCAGCACCAGACATTAAAATGATCTAAGTTAAAAAGAAATTTGTCATTAATTGAATTTCTCCACTTTGTCTTACACAAAATAAAAAAAAAACATAATATAATAGTAACTTTAAAAGGGAAAATTAACTAAAAAAACAGAAATGTAGATTTTGTGCGAAATTTACATTTCTCTGCATGCCTGGCTAAACAGAGGTGTTTTTGGCCCAAACCTGAATGCTCTAAAAGCGTCTGCATCTTGCACTTCTGTGGCACAGCAGGGCACTGTATAACAGAATGCCTTAGTGCCAGCTGTGGCTTTTCTTATTCTAAGAACTATAAGGTATCAGGCTCCTTGCAATATCTATCTATTATATAGTGCCTTTCATACTTATCTATTTTGTATAGTGTCTTTAATATCTGTTATATGGTGTATTTCACATCTATTTATCCATTTTCTTAACATGGTGATCCAGAGTAGGGGTGCAGGGCAGAAGGAGCCTATCTTAGGCACAGGGCACAAAGCAGGAACCATACATGAACATGGTGCAGCCCATTGCTGGGTGAGCACACACACAAACATACACAGACATGCAGCACACACATATGACTAGAGTCAATTTACCGATGCCAATCTACCTACGCTGCATGTCTTTAGACTGTGTGAAAAAACCAGAGCACCCTGAGAATACCCATGTGAATACACTGAGAACTTGCAAATTGCAGCAATGATCACCAGGGACCCTGGGTTATTTCTTTTTTAACAATTCCCCTCATCTGCCAGTCTCTTTCTCTCCAATGTGACTACAGGACCTGCATGTCCAAAGGCCTTCAGGCCAGTTAACTGGCCTAACCCACCTCAGCTCACACTATAAGGATCCACAAACACCTCATGCCTGGCCTCTTCTATTGTCTAGCTGGTCCCTGGTTTTATTATTTGACCAAAGTGCTCTCTAGCAGGTCCTGTGTCCTCGTCAGCACCATTCACCGCTTTTTTAATTGCCTGGTGCTCAGAATATCTCAGAAGACCCTGACTGTGTAAAGCAAAGCCTCAAAGTTTCCTTACTGAGACACCTGGATGCCATCTAGTGGTTCTGGGAGGAGCCAAACAGAGAACCACAAACCCATGGAACAGATTTGGGGTCCTTCAATACTCAACTTGATTTTATACTGGAGAAATTAGATAGAATTGGTGAGCGCTGTTGGGCCGAATGGACTGTTTTTTGTCAAAAACTGCTCTGGTGTTCTAACTTGACTAGTGCAGTTCCAGTCACTTACTTTGGTGCCCGTCATCTCATGAATATGAGCCTTAGTTGTTTTTAAATTTAGACAATTTTTTGGGTGGGGTATAATGACATACAGTCTATGTCGAATCCAACAAGATCTTCTTCATAGGATAAAAAGAAAGACAACCAAATGAAATATGCAAGACCGAAAAAAGACACAGGTGTTTCTTATTTTCCAATTATTATTTGTTTCTGTTTATTATTATTTTTTGTGAACAGGGCAACACTAATTTTCTCACTGCCAAGGCAGGCAGATCTTAAACAGCAGAAGAACAATAAGAAGCAAATTCTGCAATTGTAATAATTGCTGCCATCTTCATTAACCTTCCAATTGTCTTTCACGAGTTTCCAACAAGGGAAAAGTTAGCAAGCTCTCAGATAAGCACAAGAAGAGCTAATTAGAAAGAAAGCACTAAAGAAGAAAGCTCTAATATTTGTAAGAACAAGATCATTTCCATATCAAAAAACTGAATGAATATTTAAAACTGATTAAAAAAAGTTTCCATCTAAAGAAATCCTTTTTTTCTGTATATTGAGAATACATTTTTGTATATTTTATGGTTGGCATTTTACAGTATACTGCACATGTTATCATAAGGGGCTAAACGATCACCGGCCACTTTATTAGGTACACCTGTTCAACTGCTTGTTAACACAAATATCTAATCAGCCAATCACATGGCAGCAGCTCAATGCATTTTAGCCTGTAGACATTGTCAAGTCGACCAGCTGAAGTTCAAACCGAGTGTCAGAATGGTGAGGAAAGGGGCCTGAAGTGACTTTGAACAAGGCATTGTTGTTGGTGTCAGACGGGGTGCTCTAAGTATTTCAGAAACTGCTTATCTACTGGGCTTTTTCACACACAACCATCTTTAGGATTTACAGAGAATGGTCCAAAGAAGAGAAAACATCCAGTGAGCGACAGTTCGCTGGATGAAAATGCCTTGTTCATGCCAGATGTCACAGGAGAATAGCCAAACTGGTCTGAGCTGATAGAAAGACAACAGGAACTAAAATAAGCACTCGTTACAACTGAAGTATGCAGAAGAGAATCTCTGAACGCACAACATGTTAAACCTTGAAGCAGGTGGGTTACAGCAGCAGGAGACCACACCGGCTGCCACTCCTGTCAGCTAATAACGTGCAACATCAAAATTGGACAACAGAAGATTGTAAAAACATTCCCTGGTCTGAGGAGCCCAAACCATCTCAAATTGGTTTCTTGAGCATAACAAGGAGTTCACTGCATTCAAATGGCCTCCGCAGTCACCTGATTTCCATACAATGGAAAATATTGAAGATTTGCATTATGGATGTGTAGCCAAAAATCTGCAGCCACCACGTGATGCAATCATATCAAAATGGACCATAATCCCTGATGAATGTTTCCAGCACCTTGCTGAATACATGCCACGAAGAAGTATGGCAGCTTTGAAGGCAAAAGAGGATCCAACATGGTACTAGTAAGGTGTAACTAATAAAGTGGCCAGTGAGTGTATGTATCTTCAGTGGCCGATTGGTAAGGTCCAACTGCTTGTTAACACACAACCAGTAAAACAGCAAAACTAACAGAATGAAATGCATGTTTAATTGTGCTGCTCCATGGTGGGCGACTGTTCCTCATGCCTGAACATTAAACCAACTATAAGGGGATGGCATCTTCCATATTTTGGTTCTACCCTCACTGCTTCCCGATGAGCCAGAGGAGTCCAAATTACCAGCCGGGAGTTTTTAAAAATCCTCACATCTGACACATGAAAGGCAACCAGCACCTAATGGGCGAACGTCTGCCGGAGAATTTCTCTCTCTTTTTGCAGGCAGCAGAGTGGCTGCTTTAATGTGGTGCCCTAGGAACGGCGACATGAAATACTTCACAGAGAAAATGTTGCAAGCAAATGAGGCTTAATGAAGTCTATGTACTAAAATAATAAAGCAAATGTTACTTAATATTGACAGTTGGATTCGGCACGCATTTAAATTGTAATTCAACAGCCATGGCTACAGAAACCCTGATCTGTCTGCAATGTTTCTCCACGTCTCATTAGAGGCCCTTCTGAAATGCAGCAAATGCATGATATTAGGTGATAAGGAGATCTTTGGGATAAATGTGCCTGTCACTATAATGAATATGGAAAATAAAAGAGTCCACATGCAGATATCCCCTGTATACAAAGCACTGATAATTGCTGTTTATTATGTCGGGAACAAATGGACTGAGATTCACGCAAAGAGCTTTAAAAATGAGATTCGCATATAAATAATCTGAGTTCCAGCCATTGCACAGATGTCACGTCACTTCACATTGCCATCTTTACTTGTGTTCTTGTGGTCTCTCAGCTTGAGGAACCCTAGGGTCATTTCTTGGCCTGCTTGCTGTCTTCATTCTTTCCTTATCTGTTTGAATGTTCTCTCCTGACTCTCATTCCAAAGACTCTCACATTGGAGTAACAGAGAGGTGGTGCGATGTTGTTTTCCCACATTCAGTCCCTGGGGTCCAAATGTGTGACCCTGGGTGAGTCTCTTAAAGCAGGCATGTCAAACACGTGGCCCGCAACAGAAATCTGTACGGCCCGCATGACAGATCCTAGTTAGCACTGAACTTGTACAAAATGATTACTATCGTTTGTGATCGAATCATTTCTGCCTTCTGACAAAAGCGCGTTTTCCCATGGCATTATGGTACCGGAAATGTCATCTGCTAGTATAGCCACAAGCCTTGACCAAAGTTAATGAGCCGCAACGTCACAACTGAAGTGCTAGGCTGCAGCAGTGGGCAGCAGGCAGCAGGTATAGCCTTAGGCATGTGCAAACTATGCACCTGCACAGGGCCACCACCCCAATATATATTGAACATAAAACAGAAAGAGAAAATAATGACACAGCTGACAGAAATGTGGCTGAAAAACATTGCGTTTCTTGTTAATTAGTACGCTGTGTTTACTAATGTCACTAGAGTCGGAGCAGGAAGCTATATGTAGTATTATAACGTTCTGCCGTAATGAGAATATCTTGGGCCATCACTTGGTTTTCAAGTTACAGACACGCGCATATAGCAGCATGTCATGAGCAGGAGGCGGCTATGCAGTGTCCGCAACGGACATGGCCATCCGCCGTGCATAGGATACCATATTGACATTGGCCGATTCTTTCGCTGCCCACGGCTGCCACGAGCCTAGAGCCGCCCCTGCTAGGTTACACTACTGGTTAGGCTGCTGAGACTGGCCACTGAGCAGAACTGACCATCATGAGTAGTAATAACTCGCATATTTTCACATTTTTTTGCTCTAGTTTTATTTAATTTTGTGCTACTATTGTAACAAACAGTTAGTGCAGACTACAGCTGAAGATCTGAAGTGGACACGAGAAGTTGGTGAGTTGTTTATTAACATATTTTTTTGATTCTAATTTTGTAAAATTAGTGTAGGTCAGGTGGCTTTTTGCATATCAGCTTATTTTACAATATAAACTTTGAAGTAAACTTAGTAAAGTAAAATTAGATTTTTGGAGGATTTGTTTTCCAAGTTGAATTACTGAGCAATGAATTCAGTGAGCGTTTTCGTGATTTCAGTTCACACAAACAGGACTTTGCGCTGTTCTCTTACAACGTTGAGAATGCGCCGGAGAATATCCAAATAGAATTGATTGAATTGCAGTCAGATTCTATTCTGAAGGCAAAATACAACGAAGTTGGTGTGCCAGGCTTGTATGCTTACCTGCCACCCTCATATGTGCAGATCCGTAAGTTGGCATCAAGAGTACTGTCTATGTTCGGAAGCACTTACCTTTGTGAGCAATTGTTTTCATTAATGAAAGCTAACAAAACCCCACATCGTTCAAGACGTACTGTCGAGCACCTTTCATCCCTCATAAAAGTTGCAGCTGCACAAGATTTCAAGCCTGATATTGACAAACTGGTTACTAACAAGAGATGCCAAGTGTCGGGACAACAGAAATAGATCTCACACTGTAAGACTCCTATATAAGCAATGAATATAATATAATGAATATAATATAATAATATAAGGGCCTAGCTAAGAGGCTGACTCTAATTGTATGCTGTTTTACGGGACAGTGTATGGAAATAAATTGCTTTTCTTTAAACTTTAAGTGTTACATTTTTTGAAGTTTTCAGTATTGGAAAGAAAGCTTTGTATAATATTATAATAGTATTTGGTACAGTGTGGCCCGCTGACACACGTATGACAGTCGAAGCAGCCCACCAATGGTAGTGAGTTTGACATGCCTGTCTTAAAGAGCGCATCACATGAAACAACTTTTCCAGCAAATTTTTTGTTGTTGCCGTTATTTATTTGAATTTAGCGAGTTGGAGGAAGTCTGTGACTCACTCTTGTGATGCCTCATGTACTGGCGCTCAACTCAATCTTTTGGTATGTGGATTCGTATCCAAGCAGATGAGTGGTGAATGAAACTGAGGCACAGACCCAAAGTGTCTGATCAACACAATTCTGTTTATTATCATAGTGCCAGAAAGAGGGTATGTAACATCTTCATTTTCACCTTCCTCAAGCACAGAGGTAGGCACTGGCAGAGTCACACCAATGGTTGGATGCCTAAGGACCTCCTCTTTGGGAAGCTGGCATCTGCCAAAAAGTTAAAAGAAGACCCCATATGTGCCAAAAGAATGTCTGCAACAGCAGCCTCAAGGCTCTCAATATCAACACCAAAACTTGTCAGTCAACCGCCTCAGACAGGAGTGCCTGGAAGCAGGAGGTGATGAAAGGTCTGAGACTGAAGTGATGCAAAACGCTGACAGGAGGTCCTGCACCCATGATGGCACAGCTCCCTCAACATTCTCCTGTAGACAGTGTGGCAAGGACTGCCATTCTCTACTGGACTCTACAGCCACAGCAGACATTGCTACAACCAGACAATTAGGAACACAGATGCATGACCCCTTAGGATCAAAGGTTGTCTACTATAAAATAAATTATTTCTTTTTAAAGATTCTTTGTGACCTTGTCCTTTAAGCCAGGGGTTGTTATGTTTCCTCTCCCTTGGACATGTTTTGTAATTAGGTAATAACATAACAATCCAATCCAATTCATGGTATGAATAGTATAAAAGATTAAAAAAATAATTCATCTTTTGGTAACAGATCACTAAATAATAGACTTTTCTAAAGAGACAGACTGAAAAATCTATCTTTAAGACACATTGGGGTATGGATGTTGAAATGCTGGGATTACACAATGTATCACACACAAGTACAATGTGGAAAGCCCTTGACAATCAGTGCTTCATCTTTAGGCCCCCACATGTTAATGTATTCTTCTGAGCCTGTCACAAGAAGCACATATGGATGCATTATTCAGCTCTAGGACTAATAAATGAAATCATATTCGGTTAATAATAAAATCCATTCACCCAACCAAATGTTGCCCTGCTTTGTGGAAAGCAAATGTCTTTCCCAACAGAACTGGGTGCAAGAAGAGGAACAGTCAAGAAGGAGGCACAAGTTAAAATAGTAAATATCAGCACTGTGTTAGGCTTTGGAAAAAGTGGACTTTTTACTTAATAACAGGAATGAACTCCCCCAGAACAGGGAGCACTAAAAACAAGTATATGAGCATTAATCTATTAATTTATAATTAGTTAATAATTACAGTACTAAGAAATGTATAGCAATGTCACATGTACGATGAACAGTGAAAATGTTACCTGCTTGTCTGAGCAATGTGCAACATGTCACCACATTTCCAGGTTATGATTCAGTGCAATCAAAATATTGTGGGGGTGTAAGACCTCAAAAAGACCAATAAATAAAGCCAGGGCCTAACCTAGCTTGCCCATAAATAGGCCTCACTGACCCCAAACTCTACTGGCAGGTTTTGGCCTGACCTGACACCAAAAATGGGGGACAAGCTTTAATATTCAAAAATATTCGAAAATGTCCAAAATGTAATGGAATGCCCTTGAAGTGAGAGGAGCTATAAAATCACTGGCTTAACACACTGAGTGCTGAACCATTTATTACCAGGACACAGCAGTGTAGGTCCATGCATTTATGATAAATAATGAACTCTATCAAAACTCGTAAACAAATGTATCAGAAAACAACAGTTTTATTATGAACAGTAATTATGTTAAAAATGTAAATATATTGTTAATTACTTTATCTTGACCTGCAATATGACTAAAAGTCTCCATTTCAATGGGAGTCCTAGAAGCAAAGCACTACATAGGGTTTAGGGTCAGAATCACACGTACTGTAATTATAAAGTGATTCCTTGCAATGTCCATGCCTGTTGCACACAATATGACAATCAGATGCATTATGATGAAGAAATGCTTTCGGGGCAGCAATCTGCAACAGTACCAAGAGCTTACAGGCTCCACAGCATATTTACCTTGCTGCAAATCTATTTGTTTCAAAACATCAGCAGTTTTACAGCTTTTTCATGACTATGGACTGTCTAATTATAGCACTATTTTCTGCAAGCTGTTTCAGCCAAAAAAAATCTTTGGTTTTCCATTAGATGGCAGCACTATAGTAGGTAAAGGAGACATAGTAACAAAGCTTGGCAGCAAGCTGGCTGTGTCTGTAGCAGCCGTATACTGAGATACGAGTTCTCTTGTATGTCGCATTTTGACAGGCTCAATGAGATACGACAACTCATACCTCATGATCAAAGTGTTAATTAAGTGACAAGTCTAAAAATGGGATCTTTATAACGATAGACACTTATTTATAATAAACAAGCAAGAACACAAATGGCAAATTAAACACAAGAAGAGGCAAAAAAAAAGGATTTGCTTGTGAAGGCAACACACAGCAAATATATCCGAAGACAAAATCCAATATTGAAAAAACACAAAAAGCAAAATATCCAGCAAATCAATCATCATAATAGATACACTCTTTGTAAATGTCAATGAACCACTGAAGGATCCCCTTACAGCTTTAGAATATATAGACGAGGGGCGGACCCTTAGGTTGTGAATTCAGGGTGGCACAGCCTCTTGGGGTTTTCTCTCACAAAACAAGGAATGTAAGAGAACTCATCACACAAAGAGAGCAAACAAATAAAATGTAATAATAAACACCTGGGCTGAAACATTGTAGCAGTGCTACTAAGTAAGAACTTCATCTCCCAGCAGTCCTTGCAGGGGCTGCTGGGGTCAAAGGTGGTCAAAGGAGGTTAAAAGGAGGGCAGGGGGCAAATAGAAAAAAAGTTTTGTTTGTTTTGGTGCATTGTGTGTTGCATCTATCTGTTGGACTGCCTGCCGTTAATTCTGCCATATATCATCATTGTGTCCTGGATTGTATTTGTTTGTTGGGGTCTGGATCGTCTGTCTACCTGTATACTGTATACTGAGGACTGTGTTTGGATTCATTGGCTTTCCCGGAAGAGTGGAGTGCTCCTGACCCATCCATTTGTCGTCATCCTTTCAGCAACTAACGGTAGGACTGTGTTTTCCATTCCCTTTCTACATACAGATCGCTGGACTCAATCTCGTCACTTCTCATTTCATCCGGTTTGGTTTACATGGACTTTGCTGTGTGTTTATTGTGTTTATTTGTTAAATGTAATATTGCCGAAGGGGTCAGGGGTGGTATTATTGTTTTCATTTAGATCATTTAATTTAATTTCATTATATTCTTTATCGTTTAATGTTCCCAGCATGATTTATTTGGTCTCTGTAGTGTGTGCATTTGTGTGTGTGTGTGTCTTCCAAGGCTGGGGATGTCCCTGGTAATCCACCACTAAAATAAATAAATCACCGTCACATTCACGGTGTGAATCTTAGCGGCACTTGACCACTACAACATGACCTTTATAGCTATATTATGTGATAGTATGGGTTGCAGACATGGACAGTGATAGTGGAACATGGAGAAAGCTGGAAGAATACAAATGAGAATGATCAGGTGGAAGACTAAAGTGTCCTGGAGCAAGAGGAAGACACAGTTATGAGAAAGACCTGCTGTGGTAGTAAGAGGAGAAACATTTCTAAGTGGTTTGGGTAGGTGGAGCAAAAAATGGAGGATGACGGGATGAGACTCAGAGGGAGATGATATGAAAAGAAGGTGTCTCATACCAAAGGATGCACAGGATCATCAAGAGAGGAGGAAAAGGAAGTGGGGGCAACTGGCTAACCCAATTCAACTCAGAAAATGTCTCTTAAACCAAAGAAGAAGATACATTTTTATTATTTTTTTGTAATCAATTTTTATTAATTTTTAAAGCAAAAAGGGAACAGAAAAACACAAAGTGCAGAATCAAAACGAGAACAAAGACCCTACCACACCACATTCAGAGCTATTTGAGGAAGGAAGTAGTGCGAGCAAAATGGTGTGGCAGCGACATGCCACCCCACACAACTGGATGAGAGACAAGAAATGATCTTTAATTAGTGTAATTCCTGCTTCTAAAGATGATATAGTGGGTGCAGAAAATAAATTAATGCAAGTGGCTGAAAGTTCTAAAAGAATTAAGTTATAAAATAAGATCCTGCAGGCACGTATTAAACATTGGCCTTGGGTTTCCTAGAGATGCCAGGACTGCTGAAATCTGATTCTTATTAATGAATGAAAAGAAGTACAGAGAAAAATAAAGAAGTAAAATAACTCTGGAGAACAAGGAATAAAAATATTCCAAATGAACAAAAGAGAGTGAAATGGTGGACAACAGCCTTGGGAATTTAGGGACGTATACCTCTCAGGGTGTGTTCCCCTGTAATCCCCCCAACCTGTGTTAGTTAGGGTTCCACATATTCTGTAGTTGATACCTCAGGAGTTGGGGCCACCCTGACATCACCTCTCCTGAGCCCTACCACTGACTTTTTAAGGCACTTCTTTCACAACTCCCGTTTAGTACAAATTTCTAGGAAAACAAATTACTTCACTGAATCTTTCACTATACCAGTCTATCAAAAATTCATTCAGACCAGAGAGACAAACAATAATCCCACTTCCAACAAATCCATCCATCCATCCATTATCCAACTCGCTATACCCTAACTACAGGGTCACAGGGGTCTGCTGGAGCGAATTCCAGCCAACACAGGGCGCAAGGCAGGAAACAAACCCCAGGCAGGGCGCCAGCCCACCGCAGTTCCAACAAATCTATGAGCTAAATTTAACATCCCAAGAATTTCAGTATCTTTATCTCAAAAAAAAAAATCCTAGATGCAACTGATAATTGGAACTATCACTACTTCCAATTTATGGGATGAATTTAACATCACAAAGCTGACCTCTATTCCTGTTTCTTCACATCAATACAAAGGATGGACTTTAAGTCTTTCTGGATCCATTAAATAGGCTAAGTATTGACTTCCACTATACAAATTTCCCATAAATTCATGGGAAACTTCCCTGGGGCTACCACTACTCTAAAAGAGCTGAGCCTTTTCAGTTTAAAGCACAAAAAAAGATTAAGAAGAGACATGATTGAAATGTTTAAAATTATGAAGGGAATTAGTCCAGTGGATTGAGGCTGTGACTTTAAAATGAATTCACTGAGAACATCAGGACACAGTTGGTGAACTTGTAAAGAGTGAATTTTGAACAAATATTAGGAAGTTTTTCTTCACACAGGGAACCATAGATATATGATATAAGGGACCAAGTAGTGTTTCAGACAGTAGAACTTCAAGGACCTTTAATACTCAACTTGAAGTTATTTGGAAAAATTCAGTAGAACGGAGTGGAGAGCTTTGTTGGGCTGAATGGCCTAATGTTCGAAAAAAGTTTGGCCTTTCTCACTCTTTCTATGTCATTTTCCATCCTGAGGAGAGTCCATGTTTCATTTCCTCTGTTTCTGAATCAAGGGCCATGTAAGACTACATCAGATCAGAGACCAATTATCATAATAAGATAGACAGCCCCCTGATAGCCTATTATCGGATTGCACTATCATGCGCTGTAGTATTTTGGGGGTATTATTTATAAAGCATGAATAGATGTGTAATTTTCTCAAAAGCCTGCTCTGGTATGCTATTTAAATGCATGAGGTTACAGATTTAAATTAAACAGGGGAGTATTGAACTACAGTAGCAGTCAACCCTGATAGTGTGGTAAGAGTTTGGGATTTGAGACACTCTGACTTGTTTTCCTTCATTTTAATTGCTTTTGTTATTTTACAGTCATCTGAATTGCTTTTTTCCTTAAATTGCAGCCAAATAAAAATGAGATGTGAAGTGAGCCAATGGATGACCAGCTTAGTTGAGGGCCTCAAACTCCAATCAACTTCACACCAACCAGTTTCTTAATTAGAAGCGGATTCTTGTTGTTAATTTAATTCATTATCTAATTCCATGGCTTGTTGGTGCTGTCAATCGACCACAGGAGAAGGCACCATCAAAATGTTTTGTGAGCTTGAGCAGATCAACAGAGACCTTCACCTTTCTTTATTTCCTAATATTATGTATGTATTGCACATAAATATGTATGTATTTCATTATTGTTTGGTTGTTAATTAAAAAATAAAATAAAACAGTTACGGGGTCTGAGTCTTAAATAGCAAGTCAATTAAAATGAAGAGGTAGAAGTTAATTAACAGCAAAAACAGGTCATTAATTAAGAAAATGGATAGAATGAAAACCTGAAGCCACTGCAGCCCTCCAAGATCAAAGTTGAACACCCCAGCTTTATATAATAAAGAAAATAAAGGGGAAAATACAGTAGAGTCACGTTAGGACCCAAGTACAACTACAGCCATCTGAATGCCTCTCAATGATTAGCATCTCACCACTAGAAAGCTCAAATGGAAATTGTGACATTCAATTGAAACAAACAGTGCAAGATCTACTGTAACTTGTCGAATTTTGTGTCAACTATGAGGTAACTCAAATAATTTACTTTTAGAGAAAATTGTGAGTTTTGCCCAATAACAAAATCTTTTTAATAATAATAATAATACTACATTTGATTTATTTGTAGGCGCCTTTCTAAATACTCAAATACACCGAACAATAGACAAAACACAGATTATAAACAAAACTAAAATACAAAACTTAAAATCTGACAGAGCAATTGTAATCAAAGAGAAAAAGCAGTCTTAAACAAATGAGCTTTAAGTTTAGTTTTGAAAAGTGAGAATGATTCAATATTTCTAAGCTCAGGTGGTAGTGAGTCCCAAAGCTGGGGAGCAAAGCAACTGAATATTTTGCTCCCCATAGTGGTAAGACGGACGAAGGGGACAGTCAAGTGGATGGAGGAAGAGGATCTAAGGGTCCGGGAGGAAATGGCAACATGGAGGAGGTCAGACAGATATGGAGGGGCAATGTTGTGGACAGTCTTAAAAGTTAGAAGGAGAATTTTGAATTGAATTCAGAACTGAACTGGAAGCCAGTGAAGTTACTGCAAAACAGGAATGATATGGTGAATAGTAATAATGAGGGCAGCTGAATTCTGGACCAGTTGAATCTTACAAAGAAATATGTGAGAAAGACCAAAGAAAAGGGAATTGCAATAATCCAGACGAGAAGTGACAAGGCTATGAACAAGGATAGCAGTGGTGTGGGGAGTGAGGGAGAGGTGAATACAATGAATATTACACAAGTGGAACTATGCAGACCGGGAGATGTTATCGACGTGGAACTGAAAGGATAAAGTACTGTCAAGGATGACACCTGTGGGGAAGGGGAGACAGAGGAATTATCAATAACAAATGAAAAGTGATCAGTTTTGGATAATGTTGATTTTGTACCAATGAGGAGAACCTCAGTTTTGTCACTAGTTAATTTAAGAAAATTTGAAGAAAACCAGGATTTGATTTCTGCTATGCAATGAGTTAAGTGAGGAGGGTGGAAAGGAAGCATTAGGTTTGCTAGTGAGATAGAGCTGGGGGTCATCAGCATAACAGTGGAAGCTAATGTTATATTTACAAAAAATAGTGCCAAGGGGAAGGAGGTAAATAATGAAAAGGAGGGGCGCCAGGACAGAGCCCACCAGAAGTAACAGCATGGGTTGGGATGTGAAAGTTTTAAGCTGAACAAACTGAGTGCAGCCTGAGAGGCTGGATCTGAACCAGTCTAGTGGAGTGAGGGTAATGCCAATCGAAGATAATCTATTGAGAAGAATAGTTTGACAAATAGTGTCAAAAGCTGCACTCAGATCAAGGAGGATGAGAATAGGAATTAAACCAGAATCAGATGCCATAAGGAGGTCATTAGTAATTTTTATAAGTGTCGTTTCAGTACTGTGGAGTGGACGAAAACCAGACTGGAACTGTTCATACAGATTATTTTGAGATAAATGAGAATGAGGTTGAATAGCCACTAATTTTTCCAGAATTTGAGAAATGAAGGGTAGATTAGAAATAGGACGGAAATTACTTAAATTAGTCGGATCGGCACCAGGTTTTTTCAGTATTGGGGTTATTGCAGCAGTTTTAAAAGATGAGGGAACAGCACCAATAGTGAGAGAAGAGTGGATTATAGCAGAGATAAGGGGGACCAGAGAGGGGAGGTAGGCTTTGACTAGAACTGTAGGAAGGGGGTCCAGTTGACAGGTGGATGGCTTAGACTTATAGACAAGATCTGAGATTTCTGAGAAAGTAGGAAGCTGAAAAAAGGAAAATAAGTGAGTTGGTGGGTGAAATTCAAATGAAGCACTGGAGGAATCCGTACAGAGAGACTGATTAATATATGGGAAATAGCACACTGATTCTACATTGGCATCAGGAATAAAATTACATTTTCTCACTGTGGCAGTCAATGAGTTAACCTTAGCAGTGAGAAACATTTTAATCTTCAAAAGCATAACAATTGAATAATTTTCCAAAATTCTCCATTAGAAAAGAACAAACAAATCAATAACATCAGACACAGCAAATAGAAGGGGAAAACATGGCTGTACTTTTAAAATGTTAAAACTCTTTCCCCTGAATTTACCGCAGTTCTTCCACTAATTATAACAGTTAAGAGATAAGATTCCCATGTATTAAGGGAGAGTCTCTTGATGGCACAACACTAAGGGACTCCGGGTTAGGCTAAGGGTCACGAAGAATATGTTGGGGCCAAGGGCAAGTATTTCATTTTGAAGATAATGTCTTCTCAGTCCTCAGTATCCAATTAGGATGCAAAACACTTGGATGGAAAGCCCCAGTCCTCAGTTCAATTTTCTTTTCCGCTCATCCCAGGTGATGTTAATGGATTCTTTAGCATTCCCTTTGTCTTGACTGCAACCCTACAGAGAACCAAAGGTGGGTCTTTTTTCAATAGCCTTGACAGGTACAAAATGGACCAGTCGGCCTCTCCGCCTCCCAAAAGTGAATTCCGCTCATGCTTGTGATTAACGGCATGCATACTGAGTGGCTACTCTGTGGATGGAGAGCCTGAATTAACCTAAAGATGTTGCCCTCTTAGTACTCCAGCAGATTGCCAGATGTACTGCACTGTTCTGCATACTAATGGAGCAAATCAAAGTGGAGTAGAAAAAATGTGTGGAAAGAAAGAATCACCTGCACTTCACAACGTAACGGAACACAGGAACACATCCAGCTTGATGGATTATAAAGCCCTGAGGGATATGGAGGTAGAGTGGGGGTGTGGCCCTAAATTCTCCTGCTATACACAACCAATCAGGACAAAGCATGTCAGTCAAATCTAGATGCTAAAATTGATGATTTAATAAAAACCTTTTCATTTAATTTTTATTTTGTCCTGCCTTTGTGTTACGTATTCACAACATCGTCACTCTGTCATTGTGAATTTTGGTTTGCTATGAGGCTGTGTGCCATCTGAAGTGTGCGTCAAACTGACTTCATAGACTTTATTTACAGTATTCGTTTCAACTATTGTACTGGAGAAGAATACATAGCACATAGGCTAACAATGCTTTTTTATTAATGTCTAACAATCAGCTGTATCTCCTAGATGGCCAGGAAACACTTTGGGTCACACAGGAGTTGGCAAGTGTGGCTGGGAAAAGGGACATACAGGCCTCACTGTTAAAACTATTGTCCCCACAAGACCTAGGTTTGTGTAAGTGGCAGAGAATGAATGAATGAATGAATCCTGGGAGCAGAGCCTTTAAGGCATCGGATTTTACTGCTATTTACTGCAAAGTTTTCAGAGAGTGGTACCCAGTTGTGTGTTCTCATTCAGCAATCATATCGATGGCTCCACAAGTCTAGTCTTAGTCATATACTTAACACTTGTGTTTGAGTACTATAGGACTAGTACTATAGGTTTTCTGCAAAACTTTGGGATTCATCCAAGATTCAAGCTGGCCATTTTTAAACCTATTTAACAAGGGTAGCCAGTATAAAAATGAGTTCATTTAATCCTGAAAATTCAAAATAAGTACAACCTGTGTGGGTGGTGACATGGTGGAGCAGTGGTTAGTGCTGACGGCTCACTGTCTATGGGAAGTGGCATGTTCTCCTGTGGTCTGTATGGATTTTACTCCAGTATTCCTCTCTGCTGAGGCTACTCAGCCCCCCCACTGGACTTACCAGCCTAACTGACCACCTGCTGGATAAGTTGCCCCTGCTTACTGTGCTGACCTCCTCCCACTCTGTGTGGGAAGGATGAGTTTCTATTTTAAGTTCAAGAGTATGCTGTGCCATTTGTCCTTCTGCTTCACTTTATGCCACCTTTCAGTAGAAAACTGGCATAGGCATAGTGTATCCTATACAAGAACAGATAATGACCACTTATTATGCAAAATAAAGTAAGAATTATCATTTTCCTGCTAATATTTTTTCCATAGAATTAGGCAATTTCTTTTTTATTGGAGACATTGAAGACCTGCTATTACCATTGCTTTAATTGCTGTATTCACTTGCTTCTCTGGCAGATTGAGACACCCACACTTGCAGATTGGCTCAAAGACCCCCGCTCTCACTGCTCATCCCAGGCTGTCTTGTGATTCAGTGGCCAACAGACCATGTAGACCACCGGCAACCGGATGTCCTCTGAGGAATTTCATCTCAGAGCTCCGGCAGTCTTGTATCTTAATTCTTTTACTGTACTTTAATGTGATGTGCAAATAGGGAGCAGAAATGCACTCCCTGTAAACAAACTGTACATCTCCATGACAACCTTTAAAAATAGATATAAGGCGAGGCCTCCACATGGGTTCTGTGCTCTTCAAAGGAGCTGTCAGCCCTTTCTACTTGGGAATAGCTCCCTGTCCCTTCTTTGCCAAATCGGATCCCAAAGAGCCATTTGCGATGTCAGTGAGATCCTGTGAATGAACAAGGGTAAAGGTCATACAAAAAAAAGGGCATAAAAGCAACACAGAAATGTGGAGCAGAACATCAAGGGGGAGACTTTGAAACTCAGTCATTGGACCTGGTTGGCAATGGTGGCATCATTGTCATTCTGAGCTTGTCCTTTCTCACACCAATTGATCAATATGAGTAAATATCAAATGATTTATAAACATATTTTAGGAAAGTCCCAGAGGAAAATATCATCATTTTCGAACTGCAGACACTATAGTCACCCCTACAGAATCAAGAATTTGACGTTTGTGGTTTAGGTTATCCACGAGTTGGCTGTGAATAATTAAATGGGAATACTTGTGGAGTTTGTTGGAAGTTCACAGAAACTCGCTGAAGTTGTGTAAGCCAAAAATATATAAACAATACTGAAAAAAATTTGTATTACATGAAATCACCCACATTCTTGTTTAGTATCGTAGGAGCCGAGAAACATTTAGCTTCAGCTAATTATTTTAAGCCTTGCCTTCACCAATCCTGGTAATTCACCTTAAGAAAAGGGTGTCTATGTGTCTTTGTATCTATGTGTTGTTCCAGTTGCTGTGTCTGCTTCATTCCAACAAACAGCACATCCCAAACATTTACAGTAACAAAATGCATTCCTTTAAATGCACATCCAAACATTTGTAGTAATGCATTTTATTACTACAAACATTTGTGATACGCTTTCTGTTGGAAAGACAGATGCAATATATTTTATTACTACATACATTACATAATAATGTAATGCATTAGATAGAGCACTGCAAACGTTAACACAGCAGTCTAAGTTGATTACTTAGATTTCAACCCGTCTTAGCTAGGCTACTGTGAGTATTGCCATTTCAATGTTTTTGCTTGTTCTTTGATTATTGCTGCTTCTGTATTTGATTTTTCAATTTCCGAATAGTGTTTTGGGACTTGCTCACCTTAATTGCCTTTCTTGAAACTCTTTTTTGCTCTTTTGGGCCTTTGAGTGGGCCCACCGGATGTCCCATAACTGAGCCTGTCTTCCTAGCCAGACGTTTGATTCAGTGGGCCTCTCTTGAAGTGATGTTAGCAGCCCAACACACCACAGTGTAGGAAATCATGCTGGCAAAGGAGTTTTAACATATGTAAAGGATGTCACTACCAACAGTCTCCTAAGAAAAGAGTCTGCTCTGACCTGTCTTCTAAAGTTCCACTTTGTTACGAGACCAGTCCAGCGTTTCAGAGATGTGGACCACCAACTACCACATCAACTACCTGAATAGAGACTGGACATAAAGGCTTTTTCGTGTGGTTAAATTCAATAAACAGTTCCTTGGTTTGGATGATGTTGAGTCGCAGACAGCTCACAGTCAGCCCCCTGACTCCTCTTCTCAGGCTTATCCCCCAATCAGTAACTCCCTGCAGTTCAGAATCATTGGAGAATTTCCACACGTCATGACCTGGTGTTACATTTCAAGTCCAAGGTGTAGACAGCAGGTGACGGGACTGCTCCTTGTGGTGCTTCAGTGTTGCTCACACAGTCCTTGAGCTGCACAAATTGCAGTCTTGCTGACAGATAGTCCATTAAGCAGGACACCATAAGCTTATCCACCTTCAAATTAGTGAGCTGACTCCTTACTCCTTGTAGGCGATGGAGAAATCAAAAAACGTTAATTCTCATACAGCCGCCAGTTTTGTCAAAACTTATAGAGCTGACAGAAAGTTGCCTCTTCCATGCCAACCTTTGTCAGCTTCAGTCTGCCTGACAGATGCTCCATTATGCAGGACACCATGGGCTCATCCACCTTCATATCCCTCAGTTTACTCCTTACTCTTTGAAGGCACTGGAGGAATCGAAAAACATAACCATCACTGTGCTGCCAGCTTTGCCTAAACTTAGGAGCTGAAAGATATTTGCCTCTTCCATGCCGGTCCTTGTCCAGTAGGTAAACTGCAGTATGTCCAAGTGGTCTTTCACAAGAGGACTCATATAGTCCAGAACCATCTCCTCTCGAATGTGGACATAAGGGCCACTGGTTTATGGTCATTAATGGAAAAGGGGACTGCCTGTTTGGAACAGAAACTATATAGAATGACATCTTTTCCAACAGCTTCCATGCCAACTTCACCTTAAACACCAATCTGTGTGAAACATCACAAAGTTGAGCTGTTTTCATCAGGCAAGCTCATACAATATGTGATCCAACAATCAGACTCCCTCTCAAACTTAATTTGATCTCTTTTTCAAGATGTAGTAGCTACTCTAATGGACAAGTGGGTCTACCTAGCATTTTTCACATGATTTTAATTATCTCAATGACCACATTTAAATGAGATCCATCGTTATCTCATTTTTAAATTAATAGAAGCATTGAGGATGTATCTCTAACGTTCTTCATAATCATATCATTCCCATATCGAGTGTAACTGATTACTACTGTAATAAACGTCTCAGCCTCTCATCAACGTGGTTTACATGAAATGTAAGGCATCCTGGTGCCTCTTGAAGGGTTGGGTGTATTGCAGGCTTCTCACTGCATCTTCAAACAGCTCCGGCGACTTTAGAATCAAATACATTTGAAAAGCCAAGTGACAAGAACTCTTCATTCTGATATTTTACTGTGCATGTCTTTCAATATGCTCCAGCCTGCATGATCTGAGTGAATAAATCACCTTTCATTATGTATTAAAATCTTAGAATTGTACCCTGTAAATCAAACAGAAAAGATCATGCTGTTCTAACTTGGAAGGAAATGGCAAACCTTTGAAACAATACTTTAAAGCTTTTGATTGCAGTGTGTTTGCAGAAGGTTGAACAAACAGGAGCCCTACTTGCACATATTTTGTTAAAGGAATGAAGGAAAATTTGCAAATTCTCTTCGATTTTAATTTTTCATAGTGTTGAGGACTGTACAATACTCATAATACTTTTGGACAATGCTAGTGCCTCACTATTCATTTTGGTCTTGTTTTGTCTCTCCCAGTCCTTTATCCTAATTCAAGGGCATCAGACTCGATTTTTTTGAGCACAAAAAATAAACACTTTACATAGCCAATGGGTAGCAGAATATATCAAACTATCACCACATTTCCTTTATAGACAAGACACACGGGTACCTTTCGGCTCACCAAAATCATACATTCTGTCTCACATCTCTTGAAACTCTGTACTGCGTCCCCACATGCAAAAGACAAAAAGAGTGGTGAGAGGCTTCCAAAATGGTCAAGAAAGCAGGCCAGAATCTCTTCTGGTCAGAACAGAGTGTAAGCCCACAGAGACAGCCTGAAATAAACCAAGACTAGCTAGCTTCATCCTACACCAGGGCAAAAATGTGCTTCCAAACTAAAATTAAAAAATAAATACTCTTGAACGCCCCAGTATACCAAAAATGCCAAACTAGAGAAGGGATGACCGTAAACTCTTGGGTAAGAGATATGAAAGGGGCAAACAAAGAATCTAGCCTAATGATTTATTTTACTAAATATCTCTGTGACAAAATAAAGGTTCATGAATCACAACAGGCAAAAAGAGCTACCTAAAAAGGTCAAGGCTATCCAAGGCAAGTAAAATCCCAATACAATACCCACAAATTAGGGATGGAATCTTTGACTCAGAGGCTTGTATCGTTTTAATAAAGCACACTCTTTCTATGCTTTACAGCCATGTGACTGATGACACCCAAAGCCTCATATGTCACTGCAGCACCGGAAGTGTTCTGACTGTTTCAAAGCTTTGCATGGTATCACATGCTGTAAAGGGGAAAGTGAAACTACCACTCATGTCTTATACTGAAAAGATATTGAATTAAATTTAGAGTCCAGAAGTGTGAAACCTGTTACATGTCAAAGTCAATACCACATGTCAGACATGTGTGCTTGGGAGACAACTTGAAGGCTTATCTAATGGCAATTCCACCCCTAATTCAAGGCTGGCACTGTTGGTTATTGCTTCTACTCTTTTCTCCCCTACTGTGTGAACACAAGGTGGTGCAACCCTGGACATGTAAACGTCAAAATTTCCACTTGCTGCAGGGTCATCGAACTGTTGGCCGTAGGTCTGCATCCCTACTACTTGCCCAGAGAGTTTGGACACATCACTGTTGTTATTGTTTACATCCCTCCTCGGGCGGACATGGAGATAGCGAGTGACATCATCCATTCTGTTGTTGCTAAACTACAAATACAACACCCCAAGGTGCTTGTGCTAATCTCTGGAGATTTTAGCCATGTGACGCTGGACAAAACTTTACCTGCCTTCTCCCAGTATGTGGATTGTAACACCCGGGGAAATAGGACTATTGACCTACTGTATACAAACGTTAAAGATGCATACAGCGCCACCCCGCTGCCTGACTTGGGAAAGCAGATCATAACCTGATTCTGCAGTGGTCACATAGTGAGAATATTGAGGAGGTTGTTGATTGCACTACCGACTACATCAACTTCTGTATGAACATTGCTGCTATGCTAACAACAAGCCATGGATTACAAGTGACATCAAGGGCCTTTTGAACCTGAAGAAAAGGGTTTTTAAAGGCGGTGATCAGCATGAGCTCAAGTGCGTGCAGAAGGAAGTCTGAGTTCAGCTCAGGGCGGCGAAAGAGCAGTACAGGAGAAAACTGGAGCAGAAGTTGCAGAATAACAGCATGAAGGAAGTGTGGGATGGGATGAAGATCATCACTGGCTGCAGCTTGAAGTGGGGTGCCACCATCGAGACAGACATGGAGAAGGCAAACCAGATGAACAACTTCTTTAACAGGTTTGACCACCCTAACCCACACTCACTCTCACCTCAGAGTACTGCATCCCCCACCCATCCTGCTGATACCAGCATAGGAGAGAGTTTCCCCCCACCCACAATTATAGCAGCGCAGGTAAGCAGAGAGCTGAGGAGACTTCGTGCCAGCAAAGCAGTGGGTCCAGATGGAGTATCGCCACGACTGCTGAAGGCCTGTGCGTTGGAGCTGGGGAGTCTACAGAGCATCTTCAACCTGAGCCTGGAACAGGGGAGAGTCCCGAGGCTTTGGAAAACATCTTGCATCACCCCAGTCCCAAAGGTATCACGCGCTAGTGAGCTGAATGACGTCCGGCCTGTCGCCCTGATGTCACATGTGATGAAGACCTTGGAGCGGCTACTGCTTTACCACCTGAGGCAACAGGTCTGCCACGCCCTCGACCCTCTGCAGTTCACATACCAGGAAAAGGTGGGAGCGGAGGATGCCATCATCTATAAGCTACGCCAATCCCTCTCCTACTTGGACAGAGGCAATGGCGCAGTAAGAATTATGCTTCTGGACTTCTCTAGTGCCTTCAACACCATCCAACCTCTACTCCTTAGGGACAAGTTGACAGAAATGGGAGTAGATTCATACCTGGTGGCATTGGTGGATCTTGGACTCTCTTTCAGACAGACCTCAGTATGTGCATCTCGAGAACTGCAGGTCTGACATTGTGGTCAGCAGCACAGGAGCGTCGCAGGGGATGGTACTTTCTCCGGTCCTGTTCAGCCAACATACATCGGACTTCCAATACAACTTGGAGTCCTGCCACGTGCAAAAGTTCGCTGACGACACTGCTATCATGGGCTGCATCAGGAGTGGGCAGGAGGAGGAGTATAGGAAACTAATCAAGGACTTTGTGAAATGGTACAACTCAAACCAACTACAACTGAACACCAGCAAAACCAAGGAGCTGGTGGTGGATTTTAGGAGGCCCAGGCCCCTCATGGACCCCGTGATCATCAGAGGTGACTGTGTGCTGAGGGTACAGACCTACAAATACCTGGGAGTGCAGCTGGATGATAAATTGGACTGGACTGCCAATACTGATGCTCTGTACAAGAGAGGACAGATCTGACTATACTTCCTTAGAAGTCTGGCGTCCTTCAACATCTGCAATAAGATGCTGCAGATGTTCTATCAAACGGTGGTGGCGAGTGCCCTCTTCTACGCAGTGGTGTGCTGGAGAGGCAGCATAAAGAAGAGGGACACCTCACACCTGGACAAATTGGTAAGGAAGGCAGGTTCTATTGTAGGCACGGAGCTGGACAGTTTGACATCCGTGGCGGAGCGACAGGCACTGAGCAGGCTCCTGTCAATCATGGAGAATCCACTGCATCCACTGAACAGGATCATCTCCAGACAGAGGAGCAGCTACAGCGACACAGACTGCTGTCACCATCCTGCTCCACTGACAGACTGAGGAGATTGTTCCTCCCACACACTATGCGACTCTTCAGTCCCCCCCCCCTTGGGGTAGACATTAACAGTACACAAGATTATAGACTGTTATAACTGCCTCGCACTCTCCACTTTGCATTTTTTAACTTGCACTGCATTTTTTTTATTGCTGTTTAATTAATATTGCTTTTATCAGTATGCTACTACTGGAGTATGTGAATTTACTCTTGGGGTTTAATAAAGTATCTATCTATCTATTTACTGATCACATAACTGGCAGCCCCATTGACATCGCTTTCCGGGTCACAGTTTTCTGGCTCCGCCCCTTTCCTATCTGAATTCTTCTTAAAGGGCACTGCCAACATTTTGAATCAGTCTGAAAAGGCCATTTATGAATTTTATATATTGTGTTATCACAACATCAATTATACATGGTTTGTCTTTGAGGTGCCCCAACACTTCACCTTGTCTTTTCTCCTGTTTTACACATGCTATACTGTTCTTCTGTACTGTAACTTATAACTTGTCATTGACACTTTGGGTACATTCTGTAAACTCTCTTATATTAGATTAGATAAACTTTATTAATCCCATGGAGAAATTCAAATGCATACAGCAGCAGAAACATAAAAAACAAGAATATAGATTCACAGGACTGATAATACAGCCAATCAATTAATCAATAAATAGGTAAATAAAGTAAAAGTAAGTAAGTAAATAATTAAACTTAACAATTAAATCGGGTGGTAGCACTGAATTGCCTGATAAAACCCCCAAAAGGCACATCAAGTGAGCACCTCCTTCCACAAGCACATTCCCTAAACCCTGTTATAATTCTCTTTGCCCATCAGGACAATTACTCCCCAAACACTGATGGTAAAATATGAATCTTTCACATTGCCTCACAGCAAAAATCTGCCTGATGTGTTGTCAAAGGTAGTCACATAAACTTGTGGCTTCGATGGGTTTTTGTATTTTACATTGCTATCGTAATAGCACTGAACAAGTGACATCACCCTGGAGGATAAGTCGCCAACAGAATTCCTTAGCATTCCACTATACAAATGAGCAGCTTTAGCACCAGCTTTGGGGGTGCCTAGAAAAAAGTCAAGACTGCCAACATCTGAAATTAATTCCAACTAGTGTGGCAGAAGCAAGCTGTCCTTCTTAAGATAGAGAGCCACCTAAAAGAGCAAACAGCAAGAGAATTTTCTAACCCACTTAATCCAGATCAGGGTGGCAGTGGGTACTGGAGTCCATCACGGTAACATAGGGCATAAAGCAAGAATGAACCCTGGACAGGGCACCAGTCCAATGCAGGGTGAACACACACACACACATACACACACACACACATACACCCAGACATCAAACACATACTTGGGGCAAATAGAAGGAGGAAACCGGAGCATTCAGGGTAAACCTACGCAGACTGACCCCTGTTTTAAATTACTGTATGTCCTGAATTCACAGAAGCAAAGTCTCTTCCTACATTAGGAATCTCAGGTGCTGCTATCATGGGCTGTCCTTACCTGTGAGGCTTATAAAAGACTCCAGGTTAATATTTTGTTAGAAACTACTCATAGTAAAAGGCCACAGCCTTTTCTAGATAATCAGATATTTATTAAAAACATTGGTTTTAAAAAAAAAAAAACTTCAGAAATTCCTAATAACAATGACAAAAAAAAAGATGATATGAGTAAACTACAGAAAACTAAACACAAGGAATGAAAAGAATGTCATAAAGGAAGCAAACAAATTTAAGCAACCTAAAAATAGAAAGGTCTAAAAAAGTGCAATTCTTGCACATCATGGTAGTTAAAAATGACTTGATTATTTCTCTAAATTCAAACCCCACCCAAGAAATCACAAGACCAAAGAAGTGATATTAACATTTAACATAATGTTGGAAAAATGTAAATACATTTTACATTTTTCTAAGTACATTTTATACCTTCTAAATTCTGAAAGAACTAAATGACCTTCTTATGAAGATATGGGCAGATGACACAGCATAATGTGAACTAATGCTACAGCAGAGTCTTTTATGCACCTCTCAGTAACTGCATGTAATGAGACACGTTCATCTCTCAGTATTATTGTGAGAAGAGAACAGACAACCAAGTGATGCAAATGTGTGGCTAAACATAATGAATGACAGAAAGTATTCAAAGTAATCTGAGAAGTGCACGAAAAAGACACTATTGGAAACAAGAAAATAAAAAGTTAAAGACACAAAGGGAGTTAAAAAAAATACCATCCACTTGCTGCACTTGCTTAGAACTAACTTCACTACAAGCCTTTGTTTGTTTATCCAACCGAGCAATACTGAAACGTGGAAATGCTGCCATATTTATACCATCACTACTTGTGACGTAAGGGGCATGACAATCACAGTCATGTGACTCGTCTTGTGTGTCACATAAACAAAGAATGGGATGAATGAAACAAAGTTAACAGTTGAAATCTCCATAAATAAATTTTACCTGCTAAAAAAACCCCAAAATAACGTAAAATACATAATCCAACCATGTGCCATTAATACACTGTAGTTCTAATGACTTCAACACCTGAAAGTCTACATTTTCCAGAAGGCCTAGGTCCTGCTCCTGCCCTTTGTGACAATCTGGTGCCCTTTCCAGGGATTGTTCCTGCTGGGAGAGGCTCCAACACCCCCCTTGCTTCCCTGCTTAGGATTAGGTGGCTTGAGAAGATGGATGGATGAATAGATGGCTGGCTGTGACCATGCAGAGCCCATACATAACAGAGGGTAGGGGACTAGTAGAAAACAAAAACCACTTAGCAATACAGAACACTGACCCAGTTCTAAGATGCGCTGTGTCAGTGTTTCCTGAAGTTACCTGGTTCTGATTCAATTTGTTTCTTGTACCTTAATGAGTGTGAATTTGGTGCACAGAAATGTCACTGTTCATCAGTCTTGGCTCGCTTGCCACTAGAAGACTGGCGTATTCAGTGAAAAGTTAAGCCAAGACTTGCTGGAAATGGTGACTCTATGATGAGTGTTTGAACAGACTGAGAGAGGGGAGTGGGAATTATTTTGGAAAGGAGCAGAAGATAAGATGTTAACCAGAAAATAGGCAAAAGTTCGTAACCAGAAAGTCAGAAAACAAAATCATCCATATTTGTTTTCCAGGAACACTAATAAAAGAAATGCATGCAAGGCTTTGTGTTTTTCTCGGTAAACATGAATAACAATAATAATAATAATAATAATATGTTTTACTTATAATAGTGTAGGAAATGCATGACGTGCCTTTCATACTAATGGGTCAGTGATGTTATGTGCCAAGTGGTCATTTACTAAACAATGTAGTAGCAACCAATTCTCAAAAGAAAAAAAACATTACGAGAACCAGAATCTACATGCTTCAAATTCTAATTTTAATCTGAAAAAGTCCATCAAAGCACCACAGGAAAGCCAAACTAAAATTTAAAAAGATCTCCAATCATAACAGTGGGGACTAATCTTGCAGATTTTTTATAGTGCGGTGTAGTAATTTCAATTTCTCCCTTCAAATAACTGTGTGACCCTGAGCAAGTCACTTAATATGCCCTCCAAAGATAATAAAAATGTAAATAAAGTGGTTATTCTTAGTGTCTATAGTTGTAAAGTACCTTGAAGAATTGTTGGCAATAGAAAGGTGCTATATAAAATAAAGATTGTGCGTTTGATTTAATGGTGTGACCGCCTTTTTGATTTAATTGTCAAATACAAGGACATTGGAATTATTGTATTTGCTCTTCACACTCATTATGTGATCATAAACCTTTAACACAGCAATATAGCAGCCTCCTGTAAATATGTCAATAGCGAAGCATGACCTTTATGTCTCACAAAATCTAACAAATTGATAATAAATGATCCGATTTAACATCTTTATTGAGAAAAGACTTTAAACAAACTGATGATGCCTCTCATGATAATGAAAACGATGGCATTATTTTCATATGGGCCAATGTTATAAGTATGATAATGAAAATAGGAAGCTATTAAATCCCTCAGTTAAAAAAAATAAATGAAACAGGATCAAACTGATGAATGCTGCAGCCCTGTGGAAGGCACTGAACACATTTGTCACTTGAATCTTGTTATGCAGAGACTGACTAATGGTACATTTCAGCTTGGGTGATCCACTTTGGCAAATATTCTGTGTCAGTAAGGAGCAAGAAAGTAAAAGGAAATATCAGCAGGTGTCTGTTATGATGTGTATCACACAGTAAGTGCACAGTAGACGCATAAAAAGTGAAATAATATATAGATAAATATATGTGATGCTGAGTTTGCAGCGACAGAAGAAAAGTAAAGAGCATGTGGCAAAAAAGCCTGAACCATTTCTAATGCTACCCTAACAAGGAGAAATTATTTATAGATGAACAGGAAAAGTTTTGTATTTTTCACATATCTCTATTTGGGCAGGTGTGAGTGCCTGCCTTAAATAATCTAGCTCCTAAAAAACAGAAGAAAACAGCTGAAAAAGACAAAAATGATGGAAAATACCAAAGGGGCATAACAATTTAAAAAGCAAACTATCACCTTCAATTCAATGTGTCCTTTCTCTATAGAGATTCACTGACATATTTGTGTAGCACAACATCATTTGCATGTGTGCTTCTGTCCAACAGAGAGGATGAAAACAATGACTACCTGAAAGTCAATGGAATGATTTCAACAGTAAAACAACCTAATAAAGAACAGTAAAATACATAAAAGTTTTGAAAAATTGGTGTGAATACACCTAAGACCCCAGTAACTTGATACTAGTAGCCAGTTTGATAGCGAGTATGCTTTAATGGATGTACAGTAATATAACATAACTAAATATATAACGCGGATTTTTCCCTGCTTCGCGGGTTCTGCGGACAATGTGTCTTTTTACTTCCTGTACATGCTTCCTTATTTGGTTTGCCCAGTTGATTTCATACAAGGGACGCTATTGGTGGATGACTGAGAAGTTAACCAATCAAAACACGCAGTTAAGTTCTCCTGACTAAGAAGCTAACCAATCAGAGCACACAGTTAAGTTCCTGCGTGCTGAATGCAGTGTTAACCAGGAAGTCTCGTCTCGCTCTTTCAGCATCAACGTGTTTCGCTGTGTAAAGAGTTGTGCTCTTTTGTGTTTATCTTTGTGCATAGTCAAGCCCTTCATTACGGCTCCAAAACAATCTGCTACTGCTTCAGGGGCCGTGCCCAAGTACAAACGGAAGATGTTAACGATTACCGAAAAGGTAAACGTTTTGGATTTGTTGAAGGCTACGATTCTTTTTATTTAAAAAGTAGGAAAAGACTATAAGATCTACGGCCGCAGTGTCCTTTTAACCAGGGTGCAAAACGAGTTGTAAGTGGATGTAATAAGGCAGTAGTCTGGATGGAATCTGCTTTAGGGATTTGGATTGAAGACTGCCAGAAGAAGAACAACGGCAGTGCTACACAATCGCCTGAAGTGGCTCCTTTAAGGGCTGTAACGCTCTCCTTTGTTGTGCAGTAAAATAAAACTCATTGTTATCGGACAAGTCATTGTGTCATTGTTGGTGAGTAACCATAATTAATTTTCTACTTACAGTACTTAGTACATGTACGTATGTTTAGTGTCACTGTACACACACATTTACTGTATACTATTTTTCTTGCATTGTACGTATTTATTGCTGGTGGCATGTCTATCGTAATGGCCGTAACATGTGATATCAGAGACACTCAATATCTTAATATATATATATATAATGTGTTTATATACATAATTTCAATGAATCTTACCTAATATCTAAGAGAATACAAAGGGATTATGCTGTATAACTCGGCGGGGAATATTTATAAACAGTGTGGGAGAGTTTATAAGGGCGTAAAATATATAGAAATAACCATACAAACATATGGTTTCTACTTCGCGGAGTTTCACCTAGGAGCGATCGAGGAGGGATTACTGTATTAGTCAATGAAATGATCATTTAGCTCTTTCCATTAAATTGAAATGAAATTATCTGCACATCCAGGAAAATGCCACTGGCAGAGATCCTTTAAGGGTTAAAGCAGAGACAAAAGAACACAGAAAATAAGGAAATGCAAAACAAGTCTAGAAAAAAAAAAATGGCTGAACGGCCAAAACCAGAATAGACGCTTTAATGAACTGATTGAGCTGTTAGTTTTCTCACTATAGAAGCCCTTCCGTTATTTACCAACAAAGTTCTCATGACGCCACACACCAAGCTATACAAAACATGAACCTAGAAACAACAATAATAACAAAAATAAAATTATAGCAAAAAGTTATGCCTTACATGTAATGCCTTATGGTTAAAAAGTTGACATGTGGATTTGCCCGGCCTCACATTCTGTGAAGGATACAAAAGAAAATTATGAAAAAGAGGAGATGTTGAATCATTTTAGTAGCTACAAATAAAACTGGGAAATGGAGAATGCAATAAAGTAGTCGAGAATCAGGCTAGGGTCAGGAAACTAAGATGCACACCAAAACTGAACGTCATGGCCCAAAGGTTAAGAAAAAGGTCCTGAACCTAACTAGGATTCTTTGTCCCTATCTATCGCTAACACACATGGAAGATATTTTCTTTTTAGAATTTATCCAGTGCATAGATAGCATACACTGTGCGAGACCAATTTAAATAGAGTGATTCAACGACATACCACTATGACATTCGATATAGTGACTAGCAATGGATGCGACCGCTATAAACCATTGTGCTGCTACTACAGATATGTGGCAAAAACCTAAAACATATGGTGGCATAGTGACATCATTATAACTAATATGTTAGCACATTAGGCAAGGAAGACATGTTTAAAGGAGATTGGGGAAAAGACATAGTCAAGACGGTGAGAGGGGTCAAAACAGAGAAGACCAAAATGAGAAGTCAAAAATTTGTTAACAAGTCAAGACCAAAATATTAGTTTAGAAAAATGTTTGCTTTAAACAAAAGACTGATCATCAAAAAAGGCTTTTGGTATCCACAAACCTGGATGATGAAGTTCCCAGAATTATTAACGTATTAACCTCTTGCCTCGTTACTGGCAGTTCATGACCAAAGAGGACACACCCCTGACAATGCAAAGCTATTCTAATGATGGGATGACCAAAATAGTGTCAAAAATGGTACTAAGTAATTCACAGTAACTTTCACTTGATAAACTAATAAGAAATTTGAAATCTAAGGCTCCAAAAATGGCCAAAACGAATGCTTAACCTTATAAATTGAGAAAGAATATGAACAAGGAACCCATTCACAATAATAACGATACAATAAATAAAAAATAAATGAAATTAAAATGCATTGAAAATATTTGGAAAAAAAAACAAAAATTCATTTTAGAGTGGGATTCATCACACTTGCTACATCTGAAATTAACATGGAGAATCTTGAAAGTACGAAGACAGACGAGTTAATACCTACAGTTACCAAGATGAAGCAGCTGGAAAGTGGGGTGTATATCTTCACACCAAATGAAGACGGAGTTCAGAACAATCCACCCAACTACATCCTGTCATCCAAAAAAATTTGCAAGAATCAGCTAACCTCTGGTCTTGATTAAATCCAGTTCTTTGGAAACTATGTTATGGCTTTATGAGCTTCAGGGTGTCAGAATCTCATTAACACTGAAATTCTGGGAATGTCTACTGTTGTTCTTTTTGTTGCTCTTCACAGATTATTATTTCTTCATGACTTTTTATCATACTGTTCTGCCAATGGACCACAAGGTTGCCTTGTTTAGACAATCAACTATGGACACACCTAAATTTGCTGCTATCTCTGCCCATCTGTTTCTTTTCCACAGAAAAGGTCAAAACAGACTGCCTCCAAAGTTTGATGAGGCCTTTTGTTTGTATGGTCCAAAACACTTGAGTTTCTTCTTTCTTTGGAGCCGTCATGGTCTTTCATTATTCTTCAAAGTTAAAAAATATCAAACTATATTAAAACATCCATGAACAAAATCTCACGTTACTTGCGCATCATAATACTCATGATGTCCAAAACGCATGTGTTTTTACTAAAATACTGTTCTATAAATTCATCCAGAAAATTAAAGTAAAGCTTGTTCATGCAAATTTGAGCTTTTCAGCTTTATTTATTGGTCAAGAATTCTGTCATTAATACTGCTAACATTAGTTTCTCTCTTTTTTTTTTTTTAATCACTGAAGCCCATTGTATCAGATACATCTTTAAAACACAGACCCTGCTGTGCCTACTTCCCTGTCATATCTATGCTCTATGTCCCTTCTGACCTGGCTCCATCTTGCCAGGGCACATTCATGTGTATCCTGTAACTCATATGGACCAATATTGACATGCCAGCTGACATAAAATTTACCACTTTGGGATAAAGGAAGATGCCAACTCCACATAAGCATGATTTGAACCATAGACTCTAGAGTTGAAAGGTATACAGATATTCCTCCCTTTTATCACATTTTGTTATGTTGCGGGATTGTGCTAAAATTATTTCAATTCATCTTTCTCCCTCGCCAAACACTACTCAATACCTCAGAATGACAAAGCAAAAACAGGATTTTTGGAATGTTTGAAAATGTATTCAAAATTTAAAACTGAAATATCCTTTTGTCACAAATATTCAGATTGTTTATTATGACACTTGAATGTGCTTCTTATTCTATTGATGGACTCTGAGATGTTTCTACACCTTGTTTGAGTTCACCTGCGGTCAATGGATTGAACAGTTTATGAAAGGCCCATGGCTGCCTATAAGAAGGTCCCACAGGTGAGAACAAACGAAGCCATGAGGTTGAAGGAAATGCCTAAGGAGTTTAGAGATGGGACTGTGTTGAGTGAAGCATGCTGGTGGCAGCATCCTGTGACTAGGAGAACAGACAAGCTAGAGGGAACTACATAGATATCCTTAACGAAAAACCTGCTCCAGAGCACTCAGGACCACAGACTGGGCCAAAGGCTCATTTTCCAATACGACAAACCGAAGAGACCACAAGAGACACTTAAGGGCAACTCTAGGAATGTCCTTGTGTTTTCCAGCCAGAGTCTGGATGACTTGAACCCAATCAAAAATCTCTGGAGAGACCTGACAACAGCTGTACACTGATGCTCTCCATCCAACTGGACAGAGCTTGAGAGGAAAACCCTCAAATCCAGGCACTGTATGTCATATGCAGATGTGTACTTTGCTATGGGTCTTAAACCCAGAATGTTATGCTAAGTGAGAGACCACATATTATAAAAAAATAATGTTTTTAATTTAATTATCATTTTTGACATAGTAAACAGAATTAAACGTTAACACATTATGACCACATTTAAACTTTTAAATATTGATAACACACCACTTATTGACTGCACATCTGACATTTCGAGGATATTTTAACGTAAACATAAATAGGACCACATGTTAAGAAAGGGAAAGAATGAAGAACGTACTTAGTATAAAATTGCTGAGCTATTGTTGCAAATAATTTGCCTCGACACTGACTGAATAAAGTCAAAGCCGACTGCTTTCCTATAATCCTTCAAACTGAGACACTAATACAGAGCAGCAAAATTACAAGGCAACTGTAAGATCCTAAGCAATGCAAACTACACATCTCAACATACAAAACCTGAAAACCACCAGTAGGTGTCACCATTACAATTTCATGGGAAAAAAGAACAATGCAGGGAAACAGGAATCCCATGAAATACAATGAGAGCAGAAAGTTTAAGCATTTCAGATTTGTTCTGGCAGGTAAGATCAAGAAGTGACACACACTGATGATTGCAAAACTAGATAACAAACCACAGAGGTAAAGTTACAGGAGAAAGTTCTAGATGCAGTAGTGGCATTACATGATATCCTGCATGTACATTACATCAGCTTGAAGAGAAATGGCCTCCACTGATCTGCTTAGAGAATATTTAATGGATGCTTCAGACCCTTTGAAAGTACAACATTGTCTGCAGTCAAAGGATCAGCGTGAATATACATAAGTAGCAAGAAACAAGACACTCAAACTGGAATCGGGCCACTCAATAGCTATCCCTCCATGTTGTACTTAATGCTTCCTGCTTAACATTAGAAACAACTGCAAAAAGGCACTGGGCAGAGTCAGAGAGAAGAGTAGACTGAAGTGCTGAAGAAAAAGCACCAGGCAGAGGCACACAATTTAAACTCAGTAACAGAGGCTGACTAAACATACAGGGTGTTCAATTCAGCTTTACAGAACTCTGAAAAGATCACAGGGTGAACTAGCAGCCTCATCATGGGCCAGTCTGTAATTAGCCTGAGAAGTGCAGTGCGATGAATAGCAACAAACATGCAAAATACAACCACTATTTAATAATTTTATAGGATGTCTTCAATAGTAAACACCCTCAACAAGGCAGAAGGTTTTGCACCTCTTAAGAATTTTCAATTTACATGGAGAACCTTTCACATCTATCTATCACACAATGTTTTTCATATCTGTGTATCTACTGCATCTGTTATTGGTGACTTTCATATCTATGTATCTATTCATTTTTATACCCGCTTACCTCATATGGGGTCATGGAATACTTCACATAATACCTTTGCCAAACACATGTGCATAGGGGGCTCCTTCAAAGCTCTGATAAGGCAAGCACTACCAGCCAGGAAAGAGAGCGGGCATTGTTTATCAATCATTATCACTGTTTTTCAATCTGCAGCTCAGAAGGACCACAGCTCAATGAAGCCCCACCTGTCCCTGGCTCTGACACACACACACATTATATATATCCACTCTAGCCATTGCTGGCCTTTGCCAGAAGGTGACTCTTACTTTTTACCTTTTGTCATTTTCTTTTCTACCATTTAAACAGGGTTACCAGTGTGGTACCTCAAATCCGGAATACTATATTCAACAATTTGTTCATCCCCTTCACAGTTATTTTCACTCTATTAGATAGTGCCTTTCATTTGTCGAACTATCTGTTTCATAGTGCTTACTATATTGCTTTATATATCTGCATTTACTGTATATAACGTAACAGTGTTTTATCTATTGTATACCTTGTTAGTGTATGGTTGTAACACCAAGAGAAATTCCTAGCAACTATGATGTCTGGCAAAAAAGTTCAAGTTCAAGATCAACTTTTCTGTTCTGTCCATCTATCTATTATATAGTGCCTTTCACTTTATTCTATTTATGTTTTATAGCACCTTTCCTATCATTTATCTTACTGTATATCTTTTTAATAGTGCCTTTACAATCTTTTGTTTTGTCTTACATAGTGCCTTTAATTTCTATCCATCAAACTATTATATAGTATCTTTCATTTCTATTTGTTTTATAGCACCTCTCCTATCAATTATTCTGTCTTTTATCTCTCTCTGTTTAATAGTGCTCTTCCCATCTATTGTTTTGTCCTTCATAGTGCCTTCATTTCCACCTGTTTATCTATCTAAGGCCAGTTCAGCCTCACCCATACTGTAGTGCCCCACTTCTCCAGGAGACTGGGTTCTAATAGCCTGAGTTATTATTCATGGGTTTTTTTTTCTGGTACTGTACTACGTTTTGCATCCCTTACCCACACACCTTGCATTTTAAGTTTAATGACCTCTGCTTAAGTGGGTGTTAGTGTAGCCTGCAATGTATCGGAGCCCCAATGCTGATTTTGCACCTGTCAGGACAAAGAGTGTGGATGGATGATTCTCATTATTCCTTTGTACTTGTCTGTATTGTGAACAAAGAGTCAATCAATGTATAGCATGGGAGCTCCACTGAGGACTGAATAATCACTGCTTAAGACCGAGCGGCTAATGCTCTCTCTCATTCGAAGAAGCGCCTGAAGCAGCACTTCAACTGCAAGTGCAGAGTGCAGAATAAAGCTCAGCCAGAGCAGCTCTCTGCACAATGCTGGCAACCAATAGCACTGGCACCACTAAGTATTAAAGAGAAAGGCAAGAGAACATCCACCTTGGTGACCATCACCAGTATTTGTAATTAATGGGACTCCTCTTAATTCAGTCTTGAAGAGTGAGGAAGATTCTGATAGGCATGTACGTTGTAGGTGATGCAAATAGTCATGAGACCCTGGCCTATTCAATGACGGACTATGCCACTATCTGTTACTGAGATTTTAGTGAGTTGCCTCCAGACATGCATTCTTGTTCTGAGAATGATGAATGGCCCCCACAAGACTAGTTGGGGAGTGAATGACTGTGGACATTTATTTATGGTGTTAAGTCTTATATAGGAGATGGTTCTTTTTATAATTTATGCTCCAATAGATATATTTAATTATGGTTGTCATTCTTTATTATGTTTTTTACAAGTACTTCTGAACTGATAAAACTGATTTTTATATATATTTACAGATTTTAAGGGTCATTGATTTCATTTGTGACAATATGGTACTTTGGTACTATGGCAAAATGTTGTTTTCAGGGAGTTACAAACTTTCTACAACTTATTTGGTGCACAATTATTTCTTAATTTTCATGCAATTCACTCTTTCGGTAGTCCCGTTGTTAAAGGCATGTGGTGTCAGTGGTCGTGACACCTCACGTCATTCATGTGACAGGTTAAATGGTTGCCTGTGATGACCTTTCCTCATCCAAGTCTGTGGATAATTGAAAAATACTGTATATCTCTTTGCAGTTGTTTGTATTACGCACCCATTTTTAACATTGACTTTGATTTTTGATTCACAAGCAGGCTTTGGTGACAGAGAGAATGAATTCTTGGTTGTGGTCTTTTTGCTGGTAATTTTAGACATGTCTTCTTCCAATGGTGTCCATTATTCAAAATTTGCCTCCTTTTTACAGCAAACATAACATGTTTCTTATTGTTTTGTCTATTGTGGTCATAAGAATTGCTTATGAGTGCTTTGAAATTACTTTTTTTTGTTCAGCACCTTTTGACTTACCAATATGAGAAAACAATTTGACTTTCCTTGATGTCTAGTTATGTAGGACATTGCGATATTTGGGGTTCCTCCCTACTTTTGGCCCATTAGACCCCAACAAAACCATCAATTTTAGGCCATACAAAATGCAGACTGGTCTTTGCTAAAATATATATTGACAAGCAACAATACTTCTAGGTGAATGTCCTTTGGACAAATGAGACAAAACTGGAGCTTTTTGGCAAGTCTCATCAGCTCTATGTCCACAAATAAATAATTCAGATCTTAAAGAAAAGAAGACCATACCTACTGTGAAACGTGAAGGAGGCTTGTTTATCTTTTGGAGCTGCTTTGCGTCAGGCATGGGGTGCCATGAGTCTGGGCAGGGAACAATGAAATCTCAAGACAATCAATGCAATTTGGAGCGATACGTACTGCCCAGTGTCAGAAAGCTCTGTCTCAGTCGCAGGCCATAGATCCTTCAACAGGATAAGGAGCCAAAAACACGCAGCTTAAATTACAGATCCTTCAACAGGATAAGGAGCCAAAAACACGCAGCTTAAATTACCTAAGAATGGCTAACAGCAAAATATTACACTATTCTGAAGTGACCTACTAGGAGCCCTGATTTGAAAAACTTCAAACATCTATGGAAAGAACCAAACCATGCAGTCCCCCTTCAAACCTGACCCAGCTAGAGCAGTTTGCTCAGGACGAGTGGGCCAAACTACCTGTGGACAAGTGAGGAAGTCTCATGGAGAGCTCCAGGAATCGCTTGTGTGCAGTGATGGAAAAATCTAAAGATTAAGCAACAAAACATTAAAAGTGAAGGGTCCCATCATTTTGATCCATGCCATTTTCATCTGTGTTATTATTTGAAATATTTTGTTGAATGAAAACTCTAAAGCAAAGTCTGACTATTGTGAAATGGGGAATAAACAATGAAGGGTGCCAATGTCAGTTTCAAAGTACTGCAGAGACAATTGTGGGTTTTTCTTTTTTCATGGAGTGGTACCAACAAATTGTCCATGTCTGCATGTGTACCAGTCCTGTATTTAGTAATTAGTATAATCTATACTTGTATTTTGACTGAGAAATGTTCACAGCACTCCTTGCCTGCACTCAGCAAATAGCACCATATATAAAATATGTTATATTGGATTGGATTGTAATAAAAATTTGCCCACCAAAGAAAAGGTCAGGAAGGACAGGCCAGGGAGATTCTTATGAAGCTCCAAACAGGCAATGACAGCACAATTCTGTTACAGTTCCTGTAAAATATCCATTCAGTAAGAAGCGCTATTTAAATAAAGTGTACAGTACTAAATTTTACACACACTATAAGGGGTCTTTGTCTGCAGGCACTAAGAGGTGGTACAGGTCAGGCCAGGCAAGTCAATAGTAAGATGCATACAAGCAAGTGCCCATTCCTATGCCATCCATGTCCCTGTCTGATCTTCTATCGACGCCTATATAATCCCAAAAAGGGATAACAAAACCAACTAACCAAGCAGCCTTATGAGCCAATGAATGGCACAGATGTGAGACGTTTGCGGTGACCTGGGTGTAAAGCAAAGAAAGTTAGCATGACATTGACGGCACTTAGAAATTTTCGACAAGTGTAGCCTGCAGTGTAAAACTCGCCCCGGCGGTCTCCAAAGAACATCGTCGAGTATGGGGTGGGGGAATGAATTAAAGAAAGAAAACAACAAGCAATAATAAGATGTAACATTTAGCCATGCTCTGTGTTTCAAGGGTAACATTTGAAGAAGAAGAAGAAAAAAAAATGCCGTCTCGTATTTAATATCCGACACAATGAAAGGCAACCGGGAGACAAGTACAACTCGCAAGAGCGCCTCTAGGAGCATCGGGCCTACGGGGCCCGAACTCAGAAAGCCTTGCAAAGTTAAAAGTGTTGAGACGGAAGGAAATTTCAAAGGCCTGCCTCCAGACATTCTCATTTGGAGAGCATTTTAATGCTGAGATATTCAAATCCGCAAGCTCCTCGTTTATTTCTCCATGATGAATATGGGTGCCAATGTTCCTGGCTGAGGCTATTTTCAGGAAGCCACCCAAACCCCCAGACCTCCCCCCCCACCCCCATCCCATCCCAGACTGCTTCGGGATAAGGCGCTTTAATTACTTAAGCATCTTAGAATTAACTTAAGGAGATGGCAAATTATTAGCAGTATAAATCAACTTTTATAAATACGGGATTTCGAGATCATGGATGTGCTTGCAGGCAGAAAAAAAAGAAGAAGAAGAAGAAAATCAAATAAAATCTGTTGTCCCTGCTGTATGTGGTGCATCTCGTCATTCCAGGAATGTCCCTCATAGGGACGCCATTTTAGAAGATTAAAGAGCTGCTTCTTCGTATGAAATTTTCGAAGAAAAGGCGTTTGCCTGACAGCTTTGTTTGACTTGCCGTTCGCATCTGTAGCACTTTAAATCAGAACACCAATCTTTCCCAAATGCAAAGGGTAAACATGTCCAAATACCTATCTACTGAACTCATATGAGATTATGGCCATTATTAAATCCATGGAGTCAGTGTATGAAACATCCCTTGCTACTTAAGGGGTCCCATTATTCATTTTTTATTGTTGACTAAATGTTAAACTCTTACTCTGTTTCTGTGGAATATAAATAAACTAAATTAGGGAGTCCAGAGCACAGGGGGTATCGCACCCTGTTTATACACTGCGCTTCACACTGTGGTACTGCCAAATCTGACCACCAAATTCCTCAATTAAGGACTCAGTGCCACAATCTATTGCTGGATTTTGCACTTCCTAAGCAACAGAACTCAGCATTTAAAGGCCGGCAGCACCACATCCTCCACGCTGACCCTAAACACAAGTACCTCCCAGGGTGGTGTGCTGAAGCCCCTTATGTACGTCTTGTTCAACTCAGTGACACTGTGGCCAGACACAGCTCCAAGTCTTGTCATTAAGTTTGCTGATGACACCACCATCATAACCATCAGCAATGACGAGACAAAGAAAGAAGTCTACCTGCTGACTCAGTGGTACCAGGACAACAATCTGATCCTTTATGTCTATAAAATCAAAGAGCTGATCAGAGAGTCCAGGAAGAAGGCAGACCAGCAGTGACTCTTGGCCAGTGAGTGACAGGGAGAGACGGGTCTTCGAATCTTCACTCAGCCCCAACAGGCTTTATTCCAGAGGCAACTGATTAAAATGTTAAGCAAAAAGCATGCAACTGGATAACTGACATGTGGATTATATGACATAACTTTTTTTTCCAAGGACGTTTTTGGCAATCCTTATTAAGGAGGGTGATAAAATCTTTTTACCATGGTGATAGAATCTCTGATTAAAACATTTTAGTAACACGAGTAAAGTATCATAAATTTCTCATTGTTGATTTAAAATACAGACTCTCTAAAAATTGTGTATAGGCATTAATGTATATTTTATATATGCCATGTTATACACTATCTTATGATCCTGATTTTTGTGAAGTGTACACGTTGGTAAAATGTTTTAATTAGTGAGAGCAGTAGTGTACTTATGATGTCCTAACATGTCTTCGTTTGTCATTGTACAGCATTGGTTACAATGGATCAGTTGCAGTGTACATGAGATAGCGCTGAACCAGCAGCAGATCACAACCAGACTCCATAGTGCGGTCCTAAGAGGAGATGGTCATCAGGTCAATCTGCTGTCTCGGTGGACAGCAGAACAAAATCTGTCTTAAGGTTAACTAATCCGCAGATTGCCTTGTTGTTTCATGTTACCCTCGGTTTGCTCATCTAGTCGTCTGCCCATTACAGGTGGAGCGTCAGCAATTAACAATGTGCTTGATATAAACGGATATCACATGGAAAAAAACACACACATAAACTGATAAAAAAAATAATTATGATTGCTACATTACTTTAGATCAAAATTAGTGTCGCTGTCATTACTGTAGACATGTTTAAATACAAATGTATGAATAGGCCCGGAAATCCTTATACGGAAAATAATGAGGACAAGAGGTAGAATCGTGCCTGAAGCATAACTGTCTCTCTGTAACTCATTAACTAATTACATAGTTAATACAGAAGGGTCATTCATTATGCACTCAGCGTTTCCAAATAGCCAAATTAATACAACAGTCACTAAAGAGTATAAAATACCCAAGTCAGACGCTCGTAAAGAATGTCGTATCACTCTGTAAACTTCACTGGCTCTACATAACACATATTGTGAGAGATCTCATATTAGATGTGGAGGAACCCCACAAAGATATATCCACAATAATGCGAAGGAATACAGCGCGGAAGAAACTGGCCACATCTTTCAATGTGCAACTTTCTAAGCTAAATCTTTTTTATTGAAGATTAATGGAAATGTATGTTGAGCCATATTTTTCTGTTTTTTATATTATACAATATAAATATCTTGTCTTTTTCTATGCCATTGTTTTAAATATATTTGATTCAGTATCATGGTATACTTCATTCCAAATATAAATACTGTAAATAAAATAGAATGTCTGTCTGTCTGTTCCTCATATTCTACACCCCTTATTTGGACAAAATTTTGCATAGTTGTTCTCTAGAGCCAAATAGACAAGATTAACTGGAACCCAAAATTTTTACCCTGGGGAGTTTTTGGTTTCAGTGTGCTGCAGTTTGCACAGCAATGCCACACTCTGGCTCAGAGTAAATGACACATCTGAACAGACTGAAGCCAAACTAGCAGACAAAATGACTCCAGTTTAACATGACATTCCCAGACAACGCTGCGTGCACTGCTTCTATCTACTGTCATACACAATGGGGTATTGTGTCCTTTTATAGGTGGTGTTGAGTGAGGCCCAATCAAGAGTGGAAGTGCAGTGCAGCACAAAGAAAAATCAAAAGGTTGCGGTTTATCTCCTACTTTGTTGGCTTTTCTTCATAATTGAAGCTCTGCGAACTGTCCATCTTGAACTAAAAGGATAAGTCAGACAGGACAGCATCTATGGTTACAACCCAACAAGGAGTTAGCACAATTCTGGAATTCAATTGGACCCAAAAAAGAACAAATTCTGAACTCATGAGAGCAGAGACATTGATAGAGAGACGGTGCAGATGACAGATGAGACAGCTAGCAATAACAACAGGGCCACCAGTTATAAAACACATAAACCTCTGCTTTCTTTCCTTAACCCATTCTACATGTATGCAAATATGACTGTGGAGGTCTCCTGTGCTTCAGACCTCAGTAATTAGCACCACGACGCTGATCACACACCAAATGTAAGAGATGGCCTTTAAGTTAACAGACTTTTAAGATATTGCCATTGATTTCAGAAATTTGTATCCACTTTCCAGGGAAGCACAATTAACACAGCATCAGAGGGTGCATCTGGATCCGTGTCTCTGAACAGAGGAAGCTCTTTCACGGGAAGCCCAACAGGGTTCAGGCTGCCAAAAGGTTTTTGGCTTAGTGACAAGCAAAATGGGTGAGTGAGACTCCAGGAGTGCTGAATATTCATGGCGTCAGTTGAGGCTCACCCCCAACGTCTGTTATGGTATCAGCATCTGCATGCCTCATACTCCTAGATATGGTTACACCTCACTTTATGCCAATGCTGAAGCGGAGGGTGGCTCGACTTGTTGTAGTGCAGAGAACTGATGAGGCAACAGCTTTAGCAGCGCAAAGGAGAATCTCCTCCAGGGATTGAAATATTTATTGGAAATGTCAACAGGTTTTGGCCGAGGAGCAAGTCATAAGAGAGCAGATTAACATGAGGAACTGGTTCAGCAGCTGCGTCTCCAGAGACTCAATGCCAACATTCATTACTAAAGGATAAGGTTTTGGTAAGATTTTCAAAAAGGTTTATACCATAGTGAAAAACGTCCAGAGGTCTAAACGGACACATGTAAGTGCTGGAATCTCACAGAGCTGCTGACAATAAGTAATTACAAGATGTAATAGTTCATCCTGGGGTGCTCCTTTTTATTTTTGTTATCCCTTTCTGGCACACTTAAATAATTTTATAAATGTTAAAGGAAATTTGTTTTTGTTGTCCTTCAGACCAGAGGTTAACAGTTTCATCTCCTTGGATATTTTGATACTTTAAAGCTTAAAGAGCCTAAGCCTAATTTTTGGGCCTGTGCAGGATAGAAGTCTGCCATTTGAGTTTGGCGCTAGACCTACTCTGCAAAGCTGATACTAGTTGAAGTGGCTAGCAATTTTTTTAAGGCCTGCACCTGTTTTTGACATTTTTGTGTGGCAGAATCTCATCCGCTCTTAGTCATATCAAAACTATGTTCTAAAGTAGAGGAGCACCAGATTCACGATTAACTGGGTGATGCTCACATATTCTATGCATGTTCTTGTCAGATTCATTGAAGGATTCATCTTTGCATTCAGAGTTGCCAATTTGGCTAGTATTAGTTTCAACACAGTGATTCTAGATAGATAGATAGATAGATAGACAGATAGATAGATAGATAGATAGAGATAGATAGATAGATAGAAACAGTGGTGTGAAAAACTATTTGCCCCCTTCCTGATTTCCTATTCTTTTGCATGTGTCGTCACACAAAATGTTTCTGATCATCAAACACATTTAACTATTAGTCAAATATAACACAAGTAAACACAAAATGCAGTTTTTAAATGATGGTTTTTATTATTTAGGGAGAAAAAAAAATCCAAACCTACATGGCCCTGTGTGAAAAAGTAATTGCCCCCTGAACCTAATAACTGGTTGGGCCACCCTTAGCAGCAATAACTGCAATCAAGCGTTTGCGATAACTTGCAATGAGTCTTTACAGCTCTGGAGGAATTTTGGCCCACTCATCTTTGCAGAATTGTTGTAATTCAGCTTTATTTGAGGGTTTTCTAGCATGAACCGCCTTTTTAAGGTCATGCCATAGCATCTTAATTGGATTCAGGTCAGGACTTTGACTAGGCCACTCCAAAGTCTTCATTTTGTTTTTCTTCAGCCATTCAGATGTGGATTTGCTGGTGTGTTTTGGGTCATTGTCCTGTTGCAGCACCCAAGATCGCTTCAGCTTGAGTTGACGAACAGATGGCCGTTATTCTCCTTCAGGATTTTTTGGTAGACAGTAGAATTCATGGTTCCATCTATCACAGCAAGCCTTCCAGGTCCTGAAGCAGCAAAACAACCCCAGACCATCACACTACCACCACCATATTTTACTGTTGGTATGATGTTCTTTTTCTGAAATGCTGTGTTCCTTTTACGCCAGATGTAACGGGACATTTGCCTTCCAAAAAGTTCAACTTTTGTCTCATCAGTCCACAAGGTATTTTCCCAAAAGTCTTGGCAATCATTGAGATGTTTCTTAGCAAAATTGAGACGAGCCCTAATGTTCTTTTGCTTAACAGTGGTTTGCGTCTTGGAAATCTGCCATGCAGGCCGTTTTTGCCCAGTCTCTTTCTTATGGTGGAGTCGTGAACACTGACCTTAATTGAGGCAAGTGAGGCCTACAGTTCTTTAGACGTTGTCCTGGGGTCTTTGTGACCTCTCGGATGAGTCGTCTCTGCGCTCTTGGGGTAATTTTGGTCGGCCAGCCACTCCTGGGAAGGTTCACCACTGTTCCATGTTTTTGCCATTTGTGGATAATGGCTCTCACTGTGGTTCGCTGGAGTCCCAAAGCTTTAGAAATGGCTTTATAACCTTTACCAGACTGATAGATCTCAATTACTTCTGTTCTCATTTGTTCCTGAATTTCTTTGGATCTTGGCATGATGTCTAGCTTTTGAGGTGCTTTTGGTCTACTTCTCTGTGTCAGGCAGCTCCTATTTAAGTGATTTCCTGATTGAAACAGGTGTGGCAGTAATCAGGCCTGGGGGTGGCTACGGAAATTGAACTCAGGTGTGATACACCACAGTTAGGTTATTTTTAACAAGGGGGCAATTACTTTTTCACACAGGGCCATGTGGGTTTGGATTTTTTCTCCTAAATAATAAAAACCATCATTTAAAAACTGCATTTTGTGTTTACTTGTGTTATATTTAAATAATGGTTAAATGTGTTTAATGATCAGAAACATTTTGTGTGACAAACATGCAAAAGAATAAGAAATCAGGAAGGGGGCAAATAGTTTTTCACACCACTGTAGATAGATAGATAGATAGATAGATAGATAGATAGATAGATAGATAGATAGATAGATAGATAGATAGATAGAGATAGAGTCATATGAAAAAGTTTGGGAACCCCTCTTAATTCTTTGGATTTTTGTTTATCATTGGCTGTGCTTTCAAAGTAGCAACTTCCTGTTAATATAAAGCATGCCAGGGGACTGTGACAGCCATTCCAGAACATTGTACTTCTCCCTCTGCAAGAGTGCCTTTGTAGATTGTGAACTGTGTTTTGGGTCATTGTCTTGTTGGAATATCCAACCCATGCATAACTTCAACTTTGTGACTGATGCCTGAACATTACCCTGAAGAATTTGTTGTTATTGGATTGAATTCATCCGACCCTCGACTTTACCAAGGGCCCCTGTCCCTGAACTAGCCACACAGCCCCATTTCCTGATTCCATTCCTTACAGTTGAAACTGACTGATAGCTTTTTGTAGCCTTCCCCTAAACCATGAGACTGAAACATCTTTGTTTTCAGATCTTTTAAAAGTTGCTTTAAGGGTCCCATGCTGTCTGTCACTCTTCAGAGGAGAGTCAAAGGGAAGCACAACTTGCAGTTGACCACCTTAAATACCTTTTCTCATTATCGGACACATCTGTCTATGACATTCAGGGCTTAATGAGCTCATCCAGCCAATTTGGTGTTGCGAGGAATCAGGATTGGGCAGTGACATGCATTCAAATCCGCAGAATTACAAGGGGACCCACATTTTTGCACAGCCAGTTTTTCAAATTTGATTTAATTTCATAAAACTAAATACTACTTCACTAAAAACCTTTGCTTGAAAAACACCCAGTACTCAGATGTTTCTAGGAAATGAAAGACACACCACTGTTATCTTTTTTGTTGAAAGTAAATTATTATGCAGGCTGAGAGGGGTTCTCAAAATTTTTCATATGATAGATAGATAGATACTGTAGATAGATAGATAGATAGACAGACAATTCTTTTCTCACAGAGCTTAGTAGCCAAGGGGGTGAACACATTTAGTCATGCCTATTCCAGTCCAGCTACCATAAAATCTCGAGAGTCCCAGAAGAAGGCGTCATTACTGGTCAAAGCAACCCACTGGACGGAGCTCTGCTAGGGCGAGTGCAACTCTGGTCTTCCTTTGAAATTCCTGTTGAAGGGACGAACACCAACGAGCATTAATTTTGTTTATCTTTGTTTACATTTTCTGGCTCCGAACAATGAAAGGGCCTGGTTGGAGGCTCAAAATTTCCTTGCTGTATCTTGTGTTGTCATTCAGATACCTGGCCACACAGTTATAAGAGACAGCCAGACTGAAGTTTGTGGGATGGCATGTGGTGCTTGAGGCCCAAATTCTCATCTTAACTGACACTTTGACTCAGTGCCTCCCTCTTGTGGCTCTAAGACAGAAATGACTCCAGCCAGGAGTTTGCGGTGATTTTAAGTTCTGAATGTCATTCTGCTTTGATTTTAGCATACATAATATTAAAGTTGCATTTTTTTTTGCTTTCCTTTAAAGTTGAATAAGCTGAGTGCAGATGCATTAACAGCTCACAAGTCTCTGCAATCTTTCTTTCCGCCACTTGTTAGGTGCTTGAACAGCTGATGCAAAGAGGTAAAGGAAACGGTTGCATAGACAAAGGAGATTAAATGTTTAGCCAAAATCGCCAATGCAGCCATTTGGTGACACTATTAACCTGTTTTGCAGCAGCCCAATGAAAAACCTTAAACATCAGGATTAACATAATTTCACGGCCTGAGCTTTCAAAGCCTGCAGCTGCTGATGTGGAGGTTCACACAGCTGTGCTGCTGGCTGCTGTCCTGGCTCAAGCAGACCTTATGAGCAATGACTCTCATGTGTTATTGCTGTTTTGGTCTTTGGATGTTTTCATATTAGTATTAACTTCACAGTTCACTTTTTTGCATCTAGCCTCAAAGCAAATAAAGATCCTAAGGCATCCAAACACTTTTTAATTAATTTTGGATCTGAAGTGTGTCAGGACTGGCAGTTCTGGCGGCGGGCGCACAGTGCAAACCAACACACAACTCTAGAACATTCCTCCATATCCACCCATACAGTTTCTGACTAGACTTTCACCTGCACAAACCTCAGCCCATCTTTACATTAAGAAGCACTAAGACAAGTCTGTTTCATCAGGGCAGGGCCTCAGAGAGAAGCACAACATTAAGGGCTGGGAAAAAAAAAAAAACATGGATGGGACATCAGACACTCATTCCATAACAATCTGGGCTCGTCAATTAAACTACCTTCGAGATAAGGAAACATAAACAGTATGTGGACAACAACCAACCAAACACAGAGAATGTATGCAAACTTCACACACGGAGTGACTGCACCAAGATATGAACCCATGTCTGCCGAGGTATGTGGTAGGAGGGTTAAACACTGTGCCACCTGAACGGGTCAAAATAATAGTGGATATTACGTAAATTAAAATCACTAACTAATTAACGTGTAACCTTAATTCTTAATTATTAATGGAGGATCTCCATCTGGCCAGGACACACATTTGACTGGTACTGGCAGCAGGTGGGAACTGAGCTTTCAGTACCACTTGAGCATCAAGATTATTTTGGGGTTGCAGTTCTTAATTTGTGACAATTTTCCTGTTAGCAACACATTAGCAAATATGAAAGACATTATAGATAGACAGCTAGATAGATAGAAGAGGAAACACTGCTATTAACTTAAAAAGTAAAAGAAATCATCAAAGAAAACCACAGGTACAGCAGTCACTGCCTGTTTGCACTTAAAACAGTTGGCTACAGAATAATCTCAAGGATGGATGGCTGCAGTCCCTGTACATGAGGCTGAGAAATAGGCATTGCGTTTTACAGCACGTTCTTGTGTCATGATAATAAGAGTAGCTTATCATAGACCAGCAAAATACCCGCGCTTCGCAGCGGCGAAGTACTGCCTTAAAATTTTTATTAAGAAGAAAATTAAACCTTTTTAAACTGAGGGAAAATATACCAATAATTATTTGTTAAGGATCTCTTTGTATACCACATTGTGAGTTCGTCCCTCCGGTTGTAATATAACCAAGCTGTGCGCTGAGCTTACTCTTGAGCATGCAACGTACAGTTGGCCATGTGAACAGTAATCTTGTCTCAAATCTCACAGCTTGGATTGCTGCTGTCATAATCAGTTTGAGTTTCATGGTTTATTTCAATTACGACAGTATTTGTAGGACTTGTGTTGAAGAGACATTCAGCATCTGTCAAGCGTTGTAAGTATACAACTGGTTTCATCGATAACTTCACATCCAGCTTTTGAAAGTTTAAACATTCATAAACATGAAAGTGTCCACTACTGAATCTAAGATGTTTAAGAGGCATTGGCGGTTGTCGAAAGTTGTAAAATATTTGGCCATTTCGGTACACTTGAAAGCGACCACCAAACAATTCAGAGGCAGCCATCAACTCACATGCAGATCCATAGGTGAAGGGCTTAAGCATTTCACTCTTCTAGTGCTCCTGTGTAGTATAATGATCTCCTGTACCGTCATCAGTCCACACCTTGAACCTGTCCCAGTCATTCAATACATAAGACACAATGTTCCTCCGGATATCAAGAGTGAGCCTGATATGGCCGTGCAATATGTAACACAGAGAATGGAAAAGGTAGGTGCCATCTCTGGGCATAGAAACCACTCGGTAAGTGACAGTTCTTTGATCGATGGTGATCACCTCGATAGACATGTTAATGGGGGTACGTTTGGAACGATAAAGGAAATGGGTACCTGAACAATGTAAAGTAAGTCTAAAATACCTACACAATAACTATAATCGTAATAAATGAACAATAAAACAGTGGAGAAGCCGTGGATTAAATAAAAAGGCAGCAGTTTTTAGCAGGGAGACGTGAATCCCGTGGCAAAGCAAGGAAGGGAATGAAGAGACCGGAGCAACGGACAGCCTCATATAGGAAGTCAGCCAACAACGTGGGAGGCGTTGGGATGGGGGACCCAACACTGCCTCACACGGCGACCGAGCTGCAGGCTATGGATGTATATATGTACATAAGTAGGATTCAGTTAGCGTTGGGAACCCGCGTACCAAATTTCTTGAAGATGGGCCTATAAGTAACAAAGACCGTTGAAACGTTCAATATGGCGGCCGACAGTGGCATCATACCACTGAAATAAGTACGTACATCGGTTTCGGTTAGCGCGGGGAAGCTGCCTACCAAATTTCGTGAAGATGGGGCCATAAATAAGAAAGTTCAACATGGCGGACATTGTCAACCATTATGACCGTTACGCATAGAATTTCAAAATGAAACCTGCTTAACTTTTGTAAGTAAGCTGTAAGGCCCGCCAAATTTCAGCCTTCTACCTACAAGGGAAGTTGGAGAATTAGTGATGTTGGAAAGTTCAATATGGCGGCCGACAGTGGCGTCATACCACCGAAATAAGTACGTACATCGGTTTTGGTTAGCGCAGGGAAGCCACCTACCAAATTTCGTGAAGATGGGGTCAGCCTTTTACCTACACGGGAAGTTGGAAAATTAGTGACGTTGGAAAGTTCAATATGGCGGCCGACAGTGGCGTCATACCATCGAAACAAGTACGTACATCAGTTTGACCGTTACACGTAGAATTTCAAAATTAAACCTGCTTAAGTTTTGTAAGTAAGTTGTAAGGAATGAGCCTGCCAAATTTCAGCCTTCTACCTACAGTACACGGGAAGTTGGAGAATTAGTGACGTTGGAAAGTTCAACATGGCGGACGTTGTCGACCGTTATCGACATTGAGCATTACTGGAGTGGTTTCAGGTAAACTACATTTTAAAAACAGTCTAACACAACAGGTAAGTAGTACTAACAGCAGCTAAAATGTACATGGATGATCTCTCGGTAGTAGATTCCTTTTGAAAGGCGCTACACGACGGCTGTGGTATAGAAATTATGTTTTCTATGTGAATATCCAAATTTCTGCCTCTGGTAATGTGCCTTACCGGCATTACCAGCAATTAAAGAAAATTAGTTTTGTGTCCTCTGCAGTGTTAAGAGAGAAAGGCTTTGGTTTAGGATAAATGGAAAAAAGGTGTAAAGAAAGGAAAGTCGCCTTTTTATTTTATATAGTTTAGAGAGATGTCTTCGCTGACAATATGAGCGCCATTTGGGGACAGTCGCGTTGGGTCTTGTGTAGACTGGTGAGACGTCCCTGCCATTAATCGGCTGTGATGGCAATGTTGGTCCTCCACTCCTGTGCATGTCTTCATAATCCGAGCTGACGACCTCATAATCGTATAAGTGCAAAAGAAAGTGCGAAGCACCTTAATATTAGTTTGCCGCGGTGTAGAAAAGGGATCCCGTGTTTGCACTTGTCTGTGCTATAGCTCAGGGGGAGGATGAAAAAAATTAAAAGTGCTCACTTTGACTTAAGGCAGAAGCGCAGTCAGCGTCTCAAAGGCCGGCACAGCTATGTGCGGCGCCGGCTGCTCGAGTTTTGCAGGGCAGGAGATGCCACTTTTTGCAGACACGTTCACGTGATCAAAAGTCTCCGCGCTCTTTGGAGGTCATATAATGTGTGTGTGTTAAAGAAGTAACGAAAAAGAAAAGGGAACATTTTAATAATAACGTAACATGATTGACACTGTCATTGTCATGAGTGTTGCTGTCATATATATATATATATACACACATACACACACAAACATATATATACATATACACACATATATACAGTATATATACATACATCCAGAATTTCGAAATTAAACCTGCCCAACTTTTGTAAGTAAGCTGTAAGGAATGAGCCTGCCAAATTTCAGCCTTCCACCTACACGGGAAGTTGGAGAATTAGTGATGAGTCAGTCAGTCAGTCAGTCAGTGAGAGCTTTGTCTTTTATTAGTATAGATTAAAGTAACAGAACTGAAGATTATTGCAGGGAAAAAAGAAAATCTGTTATCAAGCAGAAACGGTTTCTGATGAGAAGTCCCCATCACCCAACCATAACTAACCCCCCCCCACTATTTTCAGTATGAAACACTTCCCCAACTCCCATATGCACTTAAGTGTCATCAGTAAATTTAGAATAACTAATCAGTTATTAATTAATTCATCTGCCAATAGATAGATAGATAGATAGATAGATAGATAGATAGATAGATAGATAGATAGATAGATAGATAGATAGATAGATAGATAGGAAAGGCACAATATATCTGATAGATATGAAAAACACTATATGAGAGGGAGAAAAAGAATAAATTGATATGAAAGGCACTATGTAAGACATGGATAGAGAGAGGGGGAGAGTTTGGGAGCAGGATGAACCACTTGGATTAGGATCCAAGGGCAGCAGATGACACCTCAGAGCGACACTGGAACAGTGTGAGATTTTTTACAGTAGCTGGAGTGTCAATACTGCCACCAACCCCCAAGTTTTCACTTAAAATTTTAAGGACCAGAGCTGGATGCAGGTTAACGTAATACCCAGGATGGAGCAATTGCAGGTTAAGGGCCTTGCTCAGGGGCCCAATGGACAAAGACAGAAATATACAGAAATTATGAAAGATTCACAGATAGATATAAATGGTACTGTGTACAGACAGATGGATAACTAGATGTGAAAGGCACTATATGATAGATCGATAGATAGATAGATATGAAAGGATCAATATAATATACCTAAAATGTTGTGGATGTGATGTGGGGGGCAGTCAAATGGCGAAGTGTGGCTAACATTGCGTGGGAGCCTTCAGGTGGGCCTAATATCCAGCTGCTGTTTCTCTGTCGCTTCTTCTGAACAGCAATTACTTCATTCTAGGCTACGGTTGCTCAGAGTTTTGGATACTGAGCAGCCGGGAATGCAAACTTACAAAAAAGGCTGTCAGGTCTTTAAGAAGCCTGTTACTTTCTGTGTTATTTAGTAATTCCCCCTAATTTCTTAATGTGAAAAATCCACTTCATAATTTAGTACACTCCTAGCATTAAGTGTTACTCCAGCACCAAGTGTGTCTTTTCAAGGGTGTGGCAAAGAAAATAAAAAGGAGCTACTATACTTTGAAAAGTTGAACTTTTTGCTTTTCTGTGAGAGTTGCTTAAGAGACTAATGAGGCAGAAAGTGTTAGCGGCAATCCAGACGCATCCATACTGGCATCAATTATGTCCCACCTTTAACGCCGGCAGTTCACGTTTGAGCGGTGAGTCCATCTTAATTATAATAATAATTGAGCACTAATTAAACAATATATCGTAATAAACGGGCCATTTTCAGTTTCAGTGGAGCCATTATTGTCCCATGAAGTGTATAACAATTACCAATGCATTACACAATTGATTACAGTGGCAATGGATCATTAGGGGAAAAAAAATAAATAAATAAATAATAACAGATGTCTTTTCACTTTGTGGTTGTAAACGGTCCAATCAATTACCTGTTTAATGGGTATCATTAAGAAATGAGAGAGGACAGAAGACAATTGTACCACCCAGTCAGTTTCCTGCACTGTTATTGACATATGCAATACAAGTTCCCACTTAGATTTGCTGATCTTCTTCCCTGCCACTTCATACTTGACACACTTCATACTTAAATTTTGTTAACTACTGCTCAAAATTAAAGCTTACTCATAGTCAATCCATACATGATACAACAGGACAGACTGGTCACCTAACTTTCAAAACAAAGCGATGTGATTTTCGTTAAGTGAAACATCATGCTTATAATCAATAACTACACCGACTCTTATAGTAAACACTATTATTAGGTATGGATGGTATGACCATAAAGCCACCTCAGATCTACTTCCCACCTATAGTTAATATAAGTGGGAATAGAGATAGTTATAAAGAAAGTTGGCATTACACTGTCAGTAGATATTAACCCATGATATTAAATTTCATTAACTACCTCTCTAAATTAGAGCATAACCATAGTCAATCCATTATGGGCTATAATGGATCTGACTGAACACTGTAACTGAAGCCAATTGTTTGCTATTAACTGCAGTATCGTTTTTATAATTGATGGTCACACTAACATGGGTGCCATACATATCATAAAGAACAGAGCTATGTTTTCATTAACATTTTATAATATCAGAAGTCAAGAGAGTATAGATGATGTCAGCGACGGCAACCCACAATATTGAATTTCATTAGCTTCTTTTGCAAACCCGCGTACAATCAAATCCGTTGTGGCGCACTGTGAATATGTTCTACTTTTAAGAAGAAGCTAATGAAAGGAATGAAGGAGCTACTATCTACCACTATTTTCAACAACAGGCCTGTTTGCCACAAAGTTCTTCAAACGTTGCCATCTGATTGCCATTAACTACAACGCAGTGCTTGTAATCAATAGCCACACTGATGCTGCATCCCTCTCATATCATAGAGAACAGACCCACTGTATCCCCCACCAACTTTGTTATTTCCACTGGTGCTCAGCTTCTTTCAATGCCGGAGATGTAGCCTTGCACACGCAGGGGATTTCAAGCACCTGATTGGTAAGAAGGTAACCTAATCATCTCTAATTGGCAGAATGCTTCTCATTTATCTCGGCTGAGTTTATCGATCGGCCTAACAGAAAACCCATCATCCAACTGAAGCAAGGGAGCATCAACAAGTTCCATCTTTTCTGGTAAACTGTAAAGATGTGATGAAACAGTGCAAGTGATTTCAATTTATTTCCTATGTACAGTCTATGAAAATGAATGTACTGAACTGCAGAGTTGGCACTCAAATTTAAGAAGTGGTGGAAATGGACAAAATGAGCGTCAGAAGCTGCAATTTCCCATTTGGGAGACTTATTACAAGTGACCTTCAATTGGATGAAGCAGGCCTGAAAATGGATGGATGATGGTATAATTAGACCCCCAACCTCCACAAAAGGTAGACCACTGCACTGTAAGGCATAAACAATATTTTATTATTAAGCTGACCAGTCAGGCCAAATATCATTAATCCAGAAGACTGTATGATAAGAAAAGCAAGACTGAGCCCTCGGAGACTGAAGACGGATTTAGTGGGCCAACAGCCTCCTACCATTGGAGCTTTGTGTTTATTCCACAAGGAGCAGAAAAACAAAAAGCCTCAATGCTATCACTGTACACGTTAACTGAGAAAAACATACTAGTTTGCATTGTACAGAAACACAAATAAAAAAGAAACACAGGGGGCTTCCACCACCAGAGCATAGGTCAACAAATCCAAGCTGCCTTAATCCAATGAGAGTCAATATAAATTTCTATTTTATTACTCTCTTAAACGCAAAGCATAGACACTATTGATTTTTGATTAAAGCATGACACCCTTGATATCGGAAAACCTTAAGATGCTGTGACGCCAACCTTAATGTTTTTTTTCTTCCCAATAAAAAAGAACTTGCGATACACGCGAGACCAAGAGATGCAATTACACATCGCAGTGCCTCGATGAAAACATTTGCAGCGACATATGAAATATTCAATTAGGCCAAGTCGATGGTAGTGCTGCTCTCACATTTTGGATCAGGGGACTTCAGGGAGATTCCTAGCACTCAGAGGCCCAGTGGGATTGGATAATCCAAAGTAATTGAATTCTTCATAGTAAAAAACAAAAGTGACACCAGCCAACCCCAATCAATCAGGATGGCTTTGATTTCACTTCTCCTCTTACCATGAGCCCAGTATATTTGAAATACAGAGCAGCGGGCAAGGGGCCCGAGTTCGGGACTGCTTGTGTGACATAATCACCACCTCAGTGCATGAGATTAAGGCATCGGCTGGAAACTTTACGTCCTTTGTGGGGTTTGAGGAAAGAAAGATTAACAAAAATTGGAATAGTCTGGATTGAAAACATGGCCCTCTTCATTTACTAGCAATTCAAAAAAAAAAACACTGAATGACTTGAAAACGATAAATAACGACAAGCTCCAGGTAGGCAAGAGGCCTCAATTCATTCAGTTAATAGTTCTGACACAGTAATTCTAATCCAAGTTCATTAATCCTAGAAAAATGAGTCAAAAGCAAAAATTTTACAACAAGAAATAATATTATTATGTGTAACAGAAACAGGTAAACACCGAAATGTCAAACGAAAGACAGTAGAAGGGGCGTGTCTAGAATCCACTGCTATACTGATGCAGATTTAGCACACGTCCTTAGTGTGACATGTTTTTAGACAGTCACCAACACAAAGTCAGATTTCACAATCGGGACAGTAGGGGTCTGCTTCTTGCTGCACTTTATATTTTTTCTGTTGCTTGCACATGAGAGGGTACAGTGCAACGCCTAGTGACCTCCACATTTCCTCTGACACAGACATTGACAGTTGCAAACAGCTCTTAGGAGAGTAACATCTTGGTTGTCCATGCAGTTTTGTCGGGCAACTACTGTCACACCACACTAAAGCTTCATCTGAAGAAATTCACTGGGCATATCATAGCGATTTGGCTGTATAGTGCCGTATCATGCATCCATTTCACCTTCTATGTCAACATCTGATTATCAACTCACATCTTCATTTATATTTCTCAATTCTAGCAATGGTTCTGCTTCACTTTGTTCCAAAATTGGCTTTACAGTTGAAAGACACCATGGAAGAACCAGCATCTTGACTGGGTTAGAGGGAGTTGTCTTACTCTGGCCAGGAGAACATAATGGATAAACAGTGTAATGGCTAATGATTCCTATTCCAGTGAGGGCAGCTAGGGTGTGGTGAATGGACTAGGCTAGTTTATCCCCCAACAACAGGAGGTGGCAGTGCTTCTCCAGTCAACTCCTGATTTGGACACCCGCTCATGGGACATGTAGTCACAAAGGGACAATCCCTTTTTTTAATATTATTTGGCCACTGTAATTTGTCTTTGTACAGCTCTGCTGTCATTACAGCAGCAATCCCCTTTCTGGGGATTGTCCCTACAGTACTGATTTTGTTATTTGGGTCCTTCAATTTAATGATCAAGAACCCCAGCTCTAAATAGTCATAGGGACAGGGTGCTTACTGAGGAAAGGCACTCTTTAAAACTGCCTGGGCAATAGAGTGAAGGAAGCTGCAAACACTTGAGAAATAGCTCAGTAAAAGTTTGATAATGGAAACTCACTGTACAAAAAGCTAAAAAAAAAACTGGCATAAATGACTAAATGTTTTATGGTCATAGAACAATACAACAGAGAAGGTCATATCATATTGTGAATTTCCCCTTGGGATTAATAAAGTATCTATCTATCTATATCACATCCATGATATCTGATATACAGGAATAAACAGAATGTAATAGATAGATAGATAGATAGATAGATAGATAGATAGATAGATAGATAGATAGATAGATAGATAGATAGATAGATAGATAGAGTTTAGCAGAAGTCATTTGCTCTACTTGCCTCTACAAGTTCTCATATTCACATATTTTATGATTCAGACCATATTTTTTGGATCTTCCCATTTTTGCAATATGATTTTGTCTTCCGTCTTTTTGGATGCTTTTTCCCTGTTCCTGTAAATCCTATTGGTATTTTATCACTGACCTTCCTATTTCCCTTCTCTTCTGAATCAGAGACTTAATTAGTTAATGACAGTGTTTTATTTTTATTTTTTTTACCTATTCATTATGTCTCCTTTCATGTCAGGCTGTCCTGATCAGAGTCCCACCCTGGATTCATACTGCCTGTCACATTTAACAGGGTGATATTATTATGGTTCAGCCAGGATTATTGCCCTGGCTTAAGTTTATTTCTTGTATATTTAGTTTTTGTTGTTGTTGCTGTATATTATTGGTTCAGTTTTTGGTGGTGTTCTGTATATATTTGCAAATTTTAGGTTAATATTTATATTTGTGTTTCTAATGTTGTTTGTGTTCTGCCCTGTCTCCTATACGTGGAGCCTAAGGAGGCAAGGCCACCTGATTGGGCAGACCAGCAGTTCTTAAGTTTTAGGATGTTCATCAGCCTCATCATTGTTAGTATCACGGCTTGTTTTGATTCTTGCTTTATTTCTGTGCTATTTGAGTTTCTCCAGTTTTGACCCCTGCATTTATATTAGGGCCCTGCCTTTTGATTCTGATTTGGATTTACTTGTTTCAAGTTGTGCCGTTAAACTTCATTTTTGTTCCTCCTGTTACTGCTTTGTTTCTTTTTCTATTTTTTTTATTATTCTTTTTTGAATAAATATCAAAATGTTTGTTGCCTGGTTTGTGTTGGATCAGATGTTTCCCAGTTTTCCATTTCTCCATTGTTTTGAAATTTTATTATTTAAAAGCCCATAAAGCCTAGAGGCCTGCTGGTGTGAGTTTGGGACCCTGCTGCGTGGGGTGACACCTATTTTGGTGTCAAGCTTAGTGAACTCCTGGTCAGACTGGTGGGATTTGGAGGCTTACTCGCTCTTTTTGTGTTTCATGATGACAGATATGACAGCAGACATGTTGTTTGGCTTTTACTGAAGATGTTAAGGGCACATTGATGTAATACGAAAATCATTGTGAGTGCCAGGAAAAAACTGACAAGGAGATGATAGCTAAGAGGCAAAGCAAAAGAATAATCAGAGGAATGCAATGGTCTAAAACCAAAAAGTGAAAATAAGCAAAAGAGTTGAAACAGAAGAAACTTGCCTCTGAACAATGAGAATCTTCTAGCAGTGCTGACTGCCAATAAGTTATTTTATCCACCAAGGGATAATGGACATGCCAAAACATTCACCTTCCTTCTTGCACTTACTTCAAATCCATGTCTCAGCATTAATAATGCTATTAAGCTCAAGATTCCCGTCTTCCTTACACCAATTAACCAATAGTGCCAACGAATCACCCCATCCTGCTCTTGCTTACTTAAGTCTCATAATGCTTCTGTAGGGGAGACCTTTTCCTGTCCTACACCCATTCTCTTTGCCTGGTGGTGCTCCACACAGAACTGATCCCATATGAGCGAGCCCCTAAGACTTAGGTGAAAGTAATGTGGATAACCACCTGCTACTTTGAAACCCTACTCACTGGGCCAATAAAACATGAAATGAATCTGAATCCCCAGATTCACTTTAATCCGTTCATTACTATAGTTTCTTTAATGTAATCCTGTCTCCTTAAGTTTGACTGTCCGTTCTCTGTTTACAGGAATTTTGCCAGCAAAATGACGGTGAAGTTATTGAATCAGTTTAAATGTGGATTTTCATCACAAGTGCCACAGTTTCACATGTGATTTTCATCACCAACACAATGGTGAGTTACAGTACATCATCAAGGGATCAGCACTTAACATGCTGATGCGGGGAGCTGAACGACAAAGTTTACAGATGAATTCCAAACAGACAATGAATCTTTGAAGAGTGATTTGCTATTAACTTTTAGGCAGCTGGCACTTCTACCTTTTTTTAAATTGGATTTTTGCATGTTGTTTCTTTCCGATTTTGACCTTTTTGTTACTCTTTTGGATTTCATCAAAACCAGTGTCATTTATTGATCCTTTTAAATTTTCTTCAAAAATACTATGGCCTTCTGGAATATTTTTTTTTACATTTTTCTAAATCTAAAAATAATAGAGTAAATTGTGCTTATTATGAAAAATTTAGAAAAAAATCACTCAAACAATTTTCAAATTGGTGGTTAGATTAAACATATTTCATTTTTTTCCCTGTAATATAAATAATCATTTGCTATTTTTGTTGATCTCCTTTCTCAAATTGTCAATGGGTGCCACTGTAGAAATTATGAGTCAACAATTAATTTACCTCAACACATCAGGAGGGCACAAATCTTTTCTCTTTTCTTTTTTGAAGGCTACTGAATAGCGGAACAATTATTAAAAATTCCAAAGCAGAAGACAAGATTTTATGCATATCATGTTGTTACACGCACTTCTCCTGAAAGCCAAGCATCACGCCCACACATACATGTTTTGTGGAAGTTTTTTTTTTTTTGCTGAAAATGAACTAAGTTTCTATTCTGCTCTCTTAAGCAAAATCTTGCTTTTTATGAAGCTAAGAATACCGCAGCATTGTCCTTTGTGCACTACATAAATGAGATCAATCAACTGACAGACCGATAGACAGGCAAACAGACAGATATTTAATCTTTTTTAAGGTTGCTAACATGTGCATAAATGAGTGTGGGCACAAAACTCTAACATGCATTTGTATTTGATGAAAAAGCTATTTAAAAAGTATAAATGAAATTGCATCACTTGCCTTCTTTGGTGTAATCATTCAAATAATTTTAAGTATAGCGACTACTTAAAAATGCACTTAATAAGCTGGCAATAATTAATTTTGCCAAAAATAAATGAATGTTAAAAAAACACTAATAAGTAATAATTCTGTGACATAATAGGTGTAATCATCCAAAGGCATTCCCATGATATATAATTGCACTTAACAAGCTGGCCATTACCCCCAAACACTTTAAGTAATTAATAAACAAACAAACAAACAAACAAACAAACAAACTAACTAATAAATACAGGTTATGTTATGTGACCCAATGGAACAGAAGTACTGACCCCAGTCTGACTTAAAACCAAATCACAATGCATTTGCAAAACAATCATGATGATGCCCATAATTCAAATAATGACACAGTGCAGCCCACTCCTGCACACTCGCATGATTTACCTTTTTTAGTCGGGAGTTAAATCAGTTCTATTATTCTCTATTTCTCCTACAGGAATGCGTAGGAGGGAATTGGGACCCGACAAAAAGCAAGTGCTTATGCAGGGGTTCTGGAGGCCTGAGAAGCATGCAGATTTTTAAGCACCGCTTGTTGTGCACATTGAAAGTCTTTGCTCCCAGAGCCACACTCAAACACAGGGCAAAAAGCAACAGGGTGCCCTAAGTACAGGCAGCATAAATATAACACAAAGTCCCAGTGAGAGGGAAGCACAAGTTTACCAGACCCAAACAGTTCATCATGAAGAGAGCTATGATTCATACTTACAGTAAGTACTAGAAGCGCAAAACTTGCATACTCAGGCCATACAAACACCCACCTCTACACACTAATAATATCAGATTTAAAATACACAGTAGGAACTTTTTTGATATGCATGCAAAAATCTCAAGGTATTTTTTTCTCCTATACAGTGCAAGGAGCCATTATTGAGTATGAAACCAGTGACCCTCACCAAATCAAATTATCATCACATTTACTACCATGAAAACCACAGAAGAAAACCTAAAGAAGCTCAAGAGTGCCAGTACATAAGATCAAAGTGATGTTTTGTGTTTCCCTCAAAGAAAATTGATTTAACAAAATGATGGGCTCCTGAAGACAAAATTAAATTTTGCATTTCAAATCGTCCATGTTAAAAGCATAGTTAGAAATTAAATCAATCAATCATAATGTGAAACACACATGAATAAGGAATTATGCTGTTGTCTGCAGTTCAGATTGCTTGAAAAAAGTATACATCAAAATCAGCCCACAGCTCATATTCGTGATATGTTAGAAAAGGGGAAACACCGATATTAACTTGAAAAGTAAAAGAAATCATCGAAGAAAACCACTGTTATAGCAGTCACTGCCTGTTTGCACTTAAAACAATTGGCTATAAAATGATCTCAAGGATGAATGGCTGCAGTCCCTGTACATGAGGCTGAGAAATAGGCATTGTATCTGTAGTTTTACAGCACATTCTGTGTGTCATGACAATAAGTGTAGCTTATCATGTCTATCTATCTATCTTTAATATAGTGCCTTTCATATCTATCTATTATTTAGTGACTTTCACATTTATATGTTATATAGTGCCTTTCATATCTATCTATCTAAGTAGAATCTAGATGCGATATTGGGACAGCTAAACAAACAGGCTTGATGAACTGAACGATTTTGTTTGTTAAATGTTCTTATGTTCTATCTATCTTAGAAAAAATATGGTTAAAGGTTATTCCCATGCCGAAAAGGAAAGAAGGTAAAAGGCACAAGCTGTATAGTCTTCCTATGGTGTGAATCTGAAAAGGAAAGAACAGGTAACATATCTAACAGGGGAACAAAGCCAGGGTTGATGAAAGGAGAAAAGGTGAGAAAAAACTGGCACGAAGGGTGAGATTAAAATGTTTGCTGGTCATTAAGACCTGGAGAATCTGTAAGGTAGTGGCCTATCAATTGTGTGTTTCATACTTTTCAATTTTTTATGTCTTTCCTTTCACATATTTCTATTTCCATGTTTTACATAGTGATCGTTCAAGCTATATTCTAAACAATGCCTTACTATCTATCTATATATTATATGGCGCCTTTCACATCTATCTTTACCAGCTATGTTGCATGTGAAAGCTTGTTGAAGACAAGGCAAAGAATCAATTTGACTTAACAGTAATTCTTTTCTCTCTTCTGTTTTTAATACAGCACTTTTTATAGCTACCTCTAACAAGTTGTTTGCAACAGAAAACTGTCTACTATTATTTCTTAATGTTCTTACCTATAAATGTTTATTCATAAACCAAAGTCTGACAAAAAAAAAAAAACACCCATGTACTATTGGACATACAGAATGTGCAAATGCATATACTGGATATGTTCATACAGACAGACAGACAGACAGACAGACTTCTAGCTGTTAAAGGCACTATATTATAGGGCATGCCTGACCACCATACAGCACACCTAATAAAAGACAGACACACAGACAGATCATATATACATAATTTACATATATTTGTGATGCCAGTTGCACATACTGTACTTGACTATCAGATGAGGACTCAACTTCTTTCAGAACTTTTCCTGCTGATGCCTGCTGCTATAAGCCCACTCCTGCTTCAATGACATACAGTTCACTATACTCGAAACTGTATTCCCTCTGTGCATTGCATGTGTTAGATACTATAAATTGTATTTTTGGCATAATGCACCATGCCTTCAGTAAAGAATATAATAAATAATTAGAATTGTCTTTGAACATTTTTTTTATTCAGACTAAAAAAGGGTTTTCTGACAGCATGCTTTGGTTATTTTGTTAGTAAACAGAAAATAGAAGAAGGCAGAAGACATGGCGGGCAAGTGTGTTCAATTAAAATACACCCACACTGTTTGGTTACACCATTAGCATAATTCTCTCAGCCCTGCTGTACTGTTCTTTTTCTGTGCTCTTGCCTTATTTTTCATAACAAAGTACAAGCACTAGGTTTTACAGTAACAAACAAGAGCGAGCCACTGCATTTACTGGTTTTTGTATTGAAGAAAATGCCAAAATGAACACAAAACTGAGAGGAGTGGACTGGCAGCCAGCCCGTAACTTAGAGCCCTGTGTCTTTGACCAGTCTCTCATCTCTTTGAAGTCATCTCAACATTTAAAACTGATGTGCTAATCGAGTCAGCCGTGACTTCCCAGGGCTTCTGAAACCACAAGAAAACTCCAAGACTTGCATTCACTCCAGCATTCCTGTCAGGCTCTCAAGAGTCCCTAGAAATCAACTGAACAGCCCCTTCTGCTAGCAAAAAAGACAACCTCCAAGTCATCTTCCGAGGATCTGCTGAACCATTTTCATACAGCACAAGCCCCCTCCACCACACACACACACACACCCATTACTTTTGTAGTCTTGTCTAGTGCTACACAGCCAAATCGACACAAAATAAAGGCAAGAGAAATATTAACATCATAATACTCACAGTGGGATACCCTCAGAGCGAGCTGCCGTCGTCCTCTGTGTGAAACCTGCACACAAGACAAAAAACCATCTGTAAGTGGAGTAGAGGAAAGGGAGGGGGCAGAACCAACGCATATATTTAAAAGATTAAAAAAAAAAGAAAGAAAAATAAAAATATCCTGTACAAGAAAGTAATGGAAACAGCAAAGGGTTCATTTCTAATTAGAATTAATACACAGAGTGTCAATGGCCAACTTCTCTTCTCCAAGGACATCTCAGGCTAAGCAGAACAATTGTAGTGGCCCCTAGCATACAACATGAGCTGAGCCAGTAGGCTCAAAAGGAATACATTAAGTATATATATATATATATACATACATATATACACACACACACACATATACACCCCATGGCCCTGCTCAGTATTAACCAAACTTAGAAAATGGTACGCTATGGTGTACAGTATGCATATATGCACATACACACACAGAAGTATGGAAAAAGGCATGCAGGTTATGACTTTCACACTGATGCACACTTTAATAATAAGAAGAAGACAACAAATAATGCAAATAAATACAATAATTAATAATCAAAGAATAAACTCTGCATTTCATGTACTCACAAATGTGAACCTACTTTTATATATACATGTACACACTCCCAAGAGCCTCTAATAAGACAGTCTGCCATTATAACACTAAATTATTTGAGTCTATCCCAGCCATGTTGAAGTAATTACTGTTTTTTTTTTTTTTTAATATACTTGCTGGCTGATATTTTCATGATATTTTTTCTATTTATTTTTGGAGGCATATGTTGCTATTAATGTGGCTTCTGTCACTTCAGCTGCTCTATCACATTATTTTGTCTCTGATCCCCTAATTTATGTCAGAATCAAGTGTTTCTGTTCTAAATCATCAATGCGAACAATCTGTTGAGCGACAAATTGTGTCCCGACGCATCTATCCTGGCTGTGCTTTTAACAGGTGTGTCATCGCAGGCACATCCAGTGATTTCAGCATCTAGCAGATTGTCGCATTTCATTGTTGATTCTTCTCTTCATCGTTTCAGATAAAACACATGAAAAAGACACATGGAATCCAATGTGCTGTCATACACCTCATTTCTTAATGGCATTACTCAATGCAAATTGAAATCAAACTGTTGAACACCTTACTGTATACCTAAATGGCATACAATACCTAAAAACACTGTATTGGAAGTTTTCACGTTTTACTGTTACACACCACTGAATTAGGCAGCATGGTTCATGTCCCAGGTCCTCCCAGCAAGGTAGTTGTATATTATCCCCGTGTCTGTATGGGTTTTCACCAGGTGCTCCAGATTTCTTCCAAAGACATGCAGGTTTGGAGGGATTGACTAGGCTAAATTATCCGGTGTTTGTGGGTGGGCACGTCTGTGTGTTCAGTGGACCGGCACCCTGTCCAGGGGTTGTTCCTGCCTTGCACCCCATGCTTGCTGGGATAGGCTTCAGTGACCCTACTCAGAATGAAGTGGGTGTAGAAGATGGATGAACAACATTGAATCTCAGCGGATAGGATTTGACTTTTTTGACATTGATCAGCAGAAAAAGACCCTTTAATGTCAAAGTGAAAAACAATATTTGCAAAGTCGTCTAAGTTATTTAGAAATACAAAACACAAAAATATTGATTGCATGAGTATTCGCCTCCTTTTATATGACACCCTAAATCATCACCAACGCAGCCCACTGGCTTTAGAAGTCTCAGAATAAGATCAATGGAGGTTACCTGTCTGGGGTTTCAAGTGATTGTTCGTCTACATGCACCTGAATGTGAAAGGGTCGAGTTGCGTTAGTCAGTGTGGCCTGCTGACCTACACAATGAAGATGAAAGAACAGACCAAATAACTCCAGGAAAAGTACATGTCAGGGCATAGATACCAGTTAAACCGATCATGAAGAAATGGAAAGAGTGTGGCACAGCTGTAAATCTGCTACAGCAGGCCATTCACAAAAACTGAAGGCGGCAAGTCAGGGAGGCCACCACAAGAACTCCGAGAACACTGAAAGAGTTACAAGCTACAGTGGATTACATCGGAGAGACTGTGTCTGGCTGCTTCACCAGTGGCAGCTTTATGGGAGCGCAGCAAAGAGAAAAAAACACACAGGACATCTTGGCAGAAGACACATTGGAGACTCTGAAGTCATCTGGAAGAAGGTTCGACAGACTGAAAAATGCAAACTTAAGCTTTTTAGCCATCAAAATAAATGTCATGTTGCGCTGCACATTATCACAAACACATCATATCCCCACCGTGAAGTGTGGCAATGGCAGCATCAGGCCGGGGGGGATGCTTCTCTGCAACAGCAAAAAATGAGAAAATTCCTGGAGATGGAGTCTGCACCTTGGGAGAAAACGATAAGCCTGAGCAGAAAGCCAAAGCTATGTAGGAATAGCATCAAAACAACAATACGAATGGATTGGAGTGGTCAAATCAGAGTCCGGATGTCAACCCAATAGAGAATTTGAGCCTGGACTTGACAAAGGCGGTTCACTCGCAATCTCCATGATACCTAACAGAGCTCAACGAGTTATAAGGAAGAAGGAGAAAAAAATGGCAGAGAGAAAGGGGAGGCCTGAGCACATACGGTTAATCTGTGTCTGCTTTGTTTTTTGTGTGTTTTAACAAATCCACGTCTTCATGTGCACTAATTCTGTATTTAGGAATTTGAAAAAAAAAAACTCTACTGGCCTTTTCCTGAGAACATGTCACAGCGCTCTGTGTCTGCAGTCAGTGAAGAGCGCTATGCAAAAATAACTGAGTTGAACTGAAATCTCCAACCTGAAGGGGTGAACGCTTACCTGATGAATTTGTTTGTGCTTTCTATTTATAATTTAGAATGATCTGCTTTTATGTTGACCTTAAAGGGTCTTCTTCTGTTGGTCAGAGTCAAAAATGTCAAACCAAGTCCATTGGGACTTAACATTGTATAACAAGAAAATGCAAACATTTCCAAGAGAATGAATCCTTTATATAGGTGCTATAAATCACTCCAAATTCAAATATGTCCTTATGCTAGAGTTGGTGTCACCCAGAGCAGTAACAGACCATTTCCACCACCATGCTCAAAAGGTGGTATTAGGTTCCTCTGTTCAAATGGCGTCCTTGTTTTTTTGCTACACATCTTCTGGTACCGTGGACAAGTAATTCTCTCTTTGCCTCATCTGTCTGAAGGGCAATATTCTAGACGTTCTAGGTGGGTAAACTTTAGTCTTGCCCTGATGTTCTTTCTGGTTTCCTACAGGTACGCCTACCATGTAGATTAAAATTATGCATCCTCGTTCTAACTATAGACTCCTGCGTGTTGACACCAATAGTGGCGAGAGCGACCTGGAAGTCCCGTAGTGAAATTCTCAGGTTCTTAGAGACTTCTATCAGGATCTTGTGTTCTGCTTGTGGGCAGAACTTGCTGGGGTGGCCGGGCCTACACAAGTTGACAGTTGTTTGAAATCTTCTCTGCTTGTTGATGATCTTCAATCATTGACTTCCAATTGTTTGGAGATCTTTTTAATTTCCTTCCCAGACTCAAAGACATCTAGAACATTCTTTCTGAAATCTCAGACAGCTCTTTGGATCTCAGCGCACTTCATAACAAACTAAATGTCTGAGCTTTAAATAAGAGGACATATTCACACAAGATCCCCTCTAAGGATGTTCTAATCATTTGAAGCTCTTTTTAATTTGAGGTATCTGTGGAAGTGATACATGCTAGGGTGCTCTTACTTTTTCCACATGCAAAATTTGCATTTCTGTTTAAATAACTGTAAATGTGGCTTATCACTTGTTATAGTACAGTATATCACCTTTATCTATAGACTCTATTTAAATAAAGATCAAATCTTGATACATCCACATATGCTACAAAGAAAAAATATTTTGTGGTTACTTACTTTTTCACAATACTGTGATTTACACATCTTAATCAGCATTGTAGCGTTTGCATTTTTAAGCTATTTATAGAACAAATAATATATATACTGTATATATATATATATATATATAAATATATATATACACACATATAATTCACATTTGTCTGAATTTCTCAATAAGAATACATCCGAACACTATATCTGCTAGAATATTCAAGTAGAAAAATAATAAAAGTAAACCAAATTATTTGAGACTCATTTCATAAGTAATTTTAATATCCTTTAAACACAGACTTCATATCTGCTGTGTCCTCGGCAGATTTCTCCCTGTATTTTGATTCGTTTTCAGAAATGCCCCACATTCAATGGGCGTAATGGTTCTGTTTCGTGTCTCGCTCGTCATATCCCCCGTGACGCTAAATTTTCCTCGTAAATGAAAGCTGCCAAGTCCTACATAGGTTTTATTTTTTTTAATCCTGCCAAAAATGAAGCCTATTTTTTGCATATTTTATTCATCATTTTTTAATCTAGATTACTTTTTTCTACTCACTCCACTAACATCTAAATATTTCGGACAATTTATTCCACTGTATTGGCTGAAGTCCTTGTTCCTTATTTATTTATTTTATTGGTTTTTATTTTGCCAAAGCAAGAAGCCATCAAAAGAGAGTATGCTTTATACATCTTATCAGTTTCATTATTGTCGGAGTTTCACTAGAGAATTTAATTGGTGGAGGTTTTATTGTTGTTGTTACTGTAAGAGACTCTTAATGTTAGTTAGTGGTAAATTCATATCAGATTTTGCTTAGTTTGAATTTGAATAGAATGTGGCTTTCACACAGATAATGAACGTTTCTACTTTATCCCATAAGCTAATAAGTGAATGGAATGTGCTTAATGTTTAGCTCTAACCCTGTGTGACAACAGAATGCTTGCCGGTTGTAGTAAGACAGCCAGAGCGAAACATGAACCGTTAGACAGACAGGCATTAAGGCTCTGAACCCAGCAGGCTTACAGCAAAAGCAGAAAAGACTTGTTGAGCTACAATGACTGCGCTCTATGCAATCTGTGGGAGCAGCCTGCAGGGGAGGGCAGCCCACCACTTTTACTGGTGAAGGGGGAAAAAAGAAGGTGAATAGAATTATTCAGTTAAAAATAAAAAAAAATAAGAGAAGCAGCTGTGAGACGCATTAGATTAGGCTACTGAGTGACCGACGTGAAGACAGAAAAGCAAATCTTACAAAGCAGCAGGTGTTCACTTTCCAGTCAGGTGAAGTGACACATATAAATTTATACTAATATAGATTGCATTACGTAATAAAATAAAAAGTACCAACAAACTATTAAACCTTATCGATAATCCATTCCAGCATCATAAATACATTCCATTGATTGACGTGTGCATGCTGTACCTCTTCGATTAGATCGATAAAATGTAATCACTAGATGTAAATTCGCTCTGCAGGACAGGTTGCATTTCCAAGAAAAGACTGTAGGGGGCACTGCTCCATTCAACATTTATTTTGAAAATTCTGTCACTGTATAACAATAAAAAGAAAAGCGAATAATAATGAGACAGGCTTGATAGGAAAAGCAGGAAGGAGCAGCTGGGGCAGATACTGCCATAGTTGAATCCTTGAAAATAAGGAGATAAAAAATAAAATAAACAGGGGCCTTCTTGGTCCTAATTACTTGCATTTATGCAGGTCTTCACAACAAAATGGACCTCCAAAGTACTTTAGCCACATTATTACCAAGCGTTGTAGTCATCATTATGAACAACACTTTTTTGTCCAACAGATAAACCAATGACATGCGTGTTACCGTTCTTTGTCTGAAGCCAGCTTTCCATCAGTGGCTCACCAGAGAACACATTTATTCCAATTGCCCCAAGCCAAGCACTTACTCTGAATGGGATGCCAGCCTCCGTTGCATTGGTAACAAAACAAAATTTTACCCTGCTTGGAATGCCAGTCCTTATTGTCATTTTCAATGCCAAGAACCTGCCCTAAATGAGATGCCAGTCCTGGTTATATCAGTCACAGGGCAAGAACCTGCAATGGAGGTAATGCCCTTTCTGGTTTAATTGTCTACAAAATAAATCTTACTATGGATGGGGTGCCAGTCTAGGTTTTATCTGTCAAAGCAAAGAACCTAGCCTAAATGAGATGCCAATTCTGGTTGCATATGTTACAAGCCAGGAGACTTTACTGGATGAGAAACCAGTCTTAATTGTATCTGTAACTGGGCAGGAGTCTATTCTGGTTGGGATATCAGTGCCAATTGTATCTTTCAAAGCAAGGAACCAATCCTTAATAGGATGCCAGTCCTAATATCCATAACAAGGTAAAAGCCTGACATGGATGGGCATAACAGTCACATTTGCATTGGCCACAAAACAAAAACTAATGCCCATACTGGTAGTATTGGTCATAAATTAAAAGTGTTACCATAGATGCCATGCCAGTTCCAGGTGCATTGCCCACAAAAGAAAATCTTACCCTGAATGAGATGCTCGTCCTGGTGGTATCGGTCATGAATTAAGAGTCTTTCCTGGAAAACTCAAATCAAATTTAGAAGATGACTCAGGTTTGGTACCCATTTGAACCCCTTGTTACAGCAGGTTCGAGTCAGTCTTGAAATCTGCCAAAGCTTTCTTACAGCAAGACTATTCTTTACAGGTTGCCTTGTTAATGGTGCAGAGATGTGTACTCCACAGAATGCCATGATTATGGTCATGTGTCTATCCGAGATTACAAATAAAAACTTTAGATTCTTGAGTTTTCTTTGTACTTTGCTAACAAATTCTTTGACACAACTTTTTGATATCGATTTTACTTCACAATTATCGGTTTCAGTGCTCATATTTTTTTTTAAAGAAAGTTGCATAAGTCCAAGCAAATTTGAATGAGCCTAACAGAGAATTTCTGGGAGTTGCTGTAACAATATGGAGACAGTGTTTTACCACAGCAGTGTTTTATGAATTGATTGAGAAATTCAAAAATGGTCAAACAAGTGTTAAGTATGAAGAAGGACTGGGAAGCGAATCAAGTCCATTCCCAACAACAACCTTGATAAGTCCATACCAGGATTCTAAAGGAACCAATAAGGATTTCAGACCCTGGTACATCTTGAGCCCATAAAATGGAAATTACTGGTTGTTACTTTTTAGTCTAATCGAGAGAGGAGCTGCCATTTTAACTGCTAGAAGACAATAAGAGAAACTGACTGATCAAGGTCAACACTTTTCACTATGACCACAGACACACCATTGTTATGAACGTGGACCTCCAAAACACATAATTCCAAAACTTCCCGCTAGAGGGGGATATCATCGTCAAACCCCAGCTAGTAAGGGCAAACACAAACATTTATTATTCACAAAAAATGCTCTTTGATAAGAGAGAAACTCCATAGGAGCACAAAAAGTAAAAAAGAATTGCCTGTAACACAATAGGCAATCAAAAACAAACAACTCTCAATACCAGTTTTGTAAGAATGGTCAAAAATAGAGCAATAAGGTCAAAAGTCCAAAGAATCACAAATATACAGAACTATACAATGAAACACTCACCAAACTCCCAATTACATTCAAAATGAGCTACCAAGAATTGTGAGGGACTCCCTGGATTTATAGGGGTGGGTAGTTCCAGGCGGTGATTGGCAGGTGTCCCCGACCCTTGGAGGGACCACCCACAACCAACAAGGAACATCACCGTGGCACTGAAACGTAAAACACAAACAATAGAAAATAAACATAAATAAAACAAATGTATACAAAAGAATTAAAAATGAACCAAGATGACAAAAAACAAATTTGAACCTCAGCCAGGGCAGGAACCAAAACCAAAAAAACGATTGCAAAAGTGCTGATAATTATTGACCCATCATTTGTATCTGGGCCAAAAAAAAAGTTTCAAGCTTTTATCTTCTTTATTTTTGCACAACAAAATAAAACAAAAGAAGATTAAATTAATCTTATATAACATACAGCAAGCTACTTTCCCATCTAATGTACAATAAAGTTATAGAGAAAGAAATGTCTCATCATCCAGGAGCACGAACTGAGATTTGGCCCTTCTCTTCTGCATTCAAACTGGAGTGCCTGACTCGCTGGGGCTCCATATCTGTGTTTTTGTTTGGTTGTTTGTATGAGTTTTCTTTATATTTTTTTTTTTGTTTGCTTTTGTTAAAGGATGTGTTTGTGTTGTTTATTTTCTACTATTATTTTATTTCTTTTTGTTATCTACTTGTTTTTAAGATCTTTTGTTTCTTAACTGTGCTTCCTGTCTTTTTCTGGAGCCCAATGCGTTTGGACCACTTAATGATGCAAGTGGGCAGCTCAGGACAGCTTCTATTTAATGGCTCCTCAAGCCACACTTTAAATATCTAAAGGTAAAGGTTATGGAATTGCAATTTAACTGCTGAGAATTGTCTTTGTTTTACCCATTTATTTTAGATGTTTTAGAGTTTTGTTTTTTTTTTGCTTTTGTATTTCCTCCCATGTGGTAACTATTTTAGTTTATTGTTCATTTGGTCTTTTGAAATCAGTTTTGTTTGAGGTTGTTTTTTTTTCTTTCCTCTAATAATTAATTATCCTCTTGTGTGATAATTGATTAATTAATTTCAAGGTCTTCACCTTAACTTTTGATAAATTAGTTTACACTGTTACGCTAGGCACGCTAGCAAGAAGTATTTTATAATAGAAAAAGAAATAGTCAAAAGTGGAAAAAGAAGTCAATCAGCACCGCAGCTAAAGCCAAAACGAGAGACAGAAGTCGTAGTCAAAAACTAAGCAGAAGTCAAATCCAAAAAAAAACCCACTAAGGACAAAGAGCTGGGGATGGATAAAAGGACATTTGAAAAAGGGTTTTGTTATCCACAAATTCAGATGAAGGAGTGCTCTGAAAAGCTGTTACTGGAAGGTCACAACCTTGGAGGACACGCCCCTAACCATAACTATCCTAATGGTAGGAGACACAAAATGGCGGCATCTGTAAATAATCAAACTGGCAGCAAAAGTGGCCCAAAAACATTACAACAATTAAAGTAAACTTGAATTAAAAAAATGATTGCTGAATCAGATTTCTAGTCTACAAACATCACACACACACACACCAGATTTGTGCAAATGAAAGACACAGGTATTTTCTGAAATACACATTCCTAATATACACAACACATGGAGCATCTCTAAATAGAAGACATCTTATACATTACCGAGACACAAGACTTCATAGGGCAATTGTAAGATTGTCAAAATTTGGTATGAACACCGCCATCGTTCAATTCCATCATTACGTCCGCTTCTAGTGTTGCTAGAGGTGTTGCCTCTGAGCTTGTGACCATGCTTAATCGACGTGATGGGATTAAAGGGTGGCTATGAGTTCAATTAGGAGGTGTGTTCAGAGAAAAAATAGACATGGGGCATAGCCAGATAGAATCTGCATATGGTGTGTGGCCAAAGAGAAAATGCAAGTAGGCGGTGTGGCTCAAGCAAAGTGCATTTGGAAGGTGCATCTGAGATGTGGACAGGGAGAAAATGCACATGGGGTGTGTCCAGAGGGTAACTGCATGTGGGAGTTGTTGCCACAGGGCAAGTGCAATTCGAGGGTGTGGCCAGATAGAAAATGCATGTGGGAGTTGAGGGTATAAGCAAAGTGCACTTGAGAGGTGTGATTGGAGAAAAAAATGCACATGGAGTATGGCCAAAAAGCAACTGCATGTGGAATGTGTTGCCACAGGTCCAGTGCACCTGGGGGGTGGTGTGGTCAGAGAAAAAAATGCCCATGGGTGTAGCCAAAGATAATGTGCATAAGGGTGTGGTCAGAGAGTAACTGCATGTGGGAAGTGTGGCCTTAGAGAATACCCATCATACAGGGTGTAGCTAGGGAGCAAATGCAAGTGCATGGTTTGGCCACAAGGAAAGTGTACTTGGGAGGTGAGGTCAAAGAAACAATGCACATGGGATGTGGCCAGGGAGGTTGTACATATGGGGTGTGGCCAGAGAGAAAAATGTATGTGGAAGGTGTGGCCAGGTAGGTTGTGTATAAAGGGTGTGGCCAGAGAGAAAATGCATGTGGGAGGTGTGGTCAGGAAGGTTGTGCATATGGGGTGTGGCCAGAGAGAAAATGCATGTGAGAGGTGTGGCCATAGGCAAAGTGCAGTTGTAGGAATTGCACATGGGGTGTGGCAAGAAAAAAAACTGAATAATGAAGGTCAAGACACAAAGGTTGCTTTGGAGGTATGGTTAAGGATAAGTACATGTTGGAGGCATGACCAGTGACATTATGGATGGTGTTTCATAAATTAATTGTAAGTTTAGTAACGTGTAGGTGACTTTCAGTGCTTAGTCTTGTACACAGCAGTGTTTTCTTGGTCACTGGGGCAGGTGATGAGCTTTCCTAAGACCGATTTGTATCCAGGAGTGATCTGCACCATTGTATGAATAGAAAATGTCACCAGCATAAACTGCCATAATGAAGTTTAAAACATTTCAATGAAAACTTTGTTCCCAGTTTACCACCCCAAAGACATCCAATCCATTTTTACAGATATTGCCACACATTACGCTGCCATGTCACTGATGTTGTACGGAATGGTTCCCGACGCGAGTATCCAGCCCTCGGTTTTATTGTCAATCAGCAGTCAGTGAATTAGCCCCTGAAGCCCGAGACGAGTACAGCCCACCCTGCAGAAAGCACATCTTGCAGTAAATGGAAAGGACAGGCGTTACAAGCTAGTGACACCATTAGCGAGGTGGGCGCTGCTCGGTGACAGACTTAAACTATCGCTTTTAATTGAGACAAGCTCATTTACACAAGGTTGAACAAGCTAAACCACGGGATGTACGGCACAAAGAGAAAAATCAGGAAAATGCTTAGCGGAAAAACAGAGCACTTCCCTAACAGATGGCTATTCTACCAAGGAAGCTTTTCAAGCAGACTTTATTATGGACGGTGCTATGTTGTTTTTTTTTTTTCCCTTTAATTCTAAGCAATTAAAATATTGTCTAACTCTCAGAGAAACATATGGATACATTTTCCTGGTACAGTAACTCCAACCTGGTTTCCATGGAAACTCATTCGGATCCAACACAAGAGATGATGAAAAATAAGGATCTGTCTGCTAAGGAGGCGGAAAAAGGCACTTCTTATTTATTTATTTATTTATTTTTGCTATTGCAGAGAACAATGTGCAGAGGAAGTTCTGTCCCAAGGCGATGTGAGGACTTGGCCAGAAATGATGTTTGAAAATCTATGGTTGAGGTTTAGCTGCCAAAATAATTTAGCAAAAAAGAAGGCCACATGGCTGTTTGTGTATTATGGATACTGATCACCTTTTGCTATATGAGAGGTCAAATATGAGGGGGGTGCTACAAAGTGACAGCAGGCAAAAACCACAAAGGTTGTTTTATGCTGTCAAAATGCAGATGTGTCCAACTTTACTTTTCAACTTGCCCCACATCCAACACGTCATAGATGCAGCTCAGACACAAACTAAATACAAGTTTTACAAATTAATAGTTTTTTAAGGGCTGGTCACAAAAACCTAAAGAAGGAATCATGAGAGCAAAATCAAGGTCACTTGAAGGCAAACTTCAGCATGAAGCGGTGTACTAAAGTAAGATCATCCTGCTCATGGAATGTGCTTATTTGTAGTGTTGGCATTCATATCGTTCCATCCTTTCTACCATATTGAAATAGTTCAATGTGTAGGGATTGTTTATATTATTGTGTGGACTAATTAATCATATATTTAGATATGTGTCTAGATTAATTATAACAAGGATACAAATATGGTGGCACAGTTTTTCCCACTACAGTGTAAAATATCTGGAGTCCTGGGTTCTAATGCCAGTCTACTCACTATCCATGATAGGGTTGCTTGTTCTCCCTGTCCTCACACAGGTTTTCTTCATGTACTCATAAAGCTGAATTTTGACTAAAAATGTTGACTTGAAATGTAGGGATATACGACTGTCTGTCTATTAGAATGCAATGCATTTTATTACTACATGTGTGACAAAATACATACCAATAGATGGTGCATTGCAAACACACTGAATATGCTGGGATCAACGTTGTATGTGTATGTGTATGCACCTTTGCTTCAACTTACAGGGACTGAACCTTGGACATCAGCACCTGAGGCAGAGCCTCAGACGTTGCACAATGGGGGCTGGTCCACTTACTTGACAGGGTGAAGATCAGAATATTATTGTACATCCATAGGCCTGAACGCAATTTGAATATTTGGGTTGTCACCTATCACACCCTCTCAGTTGCAAAGGTGTGTATACCTGATAAATCCCAATTAGGGCAAAACATGTGTCGTGTACTTGTTGTATTATTTGACAGGTAATGTATAGTATGTCTATGAACTGCTTCTCACAACTGACAGGCCGTAGCGGATCTTTGCTGGCTAGTCATCCAACCAAGCTCTACCTGATTGGTGACCACCCAAATAATCAGATTGCGATCAGACCTATGGATATATATACTACCACACAGACACCAGTCTTGGGTTCAAATGACTTTTTATTTAAAACAATACCTTTACAGATTTTCTTCCAATATATAACTCACTCTCCTCTACTTCTCCTAGACGAGCACTGTCCTCCTTCTCCTCTCCAAGTCCAACTCCAACTCGTCTGGGTGAGGTGAAGCTCCTTCCTTTACACCAGATCTGTGTCACACCACTCCACCCAGGAAGCACTTCTTGAGCAATCAGAACAATCTTGCAGTATGGAACTCACCTCCTCGCAGCTCCCTCTGTTGGCCCCGTAAAGTCCATAATAGGACTTCCCACCATAACTACAGCTTCCAAGCAGCCCTGCCGGTGTCCAGACACATGGCCTCGAGAGGCAGTCTTCTCTTGCATTTCATGATACTGGCTTTGAAAATTCTGAAAAGGAATAGCAATCATCCTAGAAAGGATGGCCCTCGATCCATGCTTCCAATCCTTTATGATGGACTCCCGGGCCAGGTATAGAAATTGCCAACATCCTGACCAGAATGCCCATCCATCTCTGCTTTCCATTAAAATATATTCTATTTAAAATACTATAAGTACAAATACCGTAAATACTGCACTCGCTTTTTTTTTTTGACATTTTCTGGAACTAACCCTTCCTCCAAATTGGTCCAGCTTTATCCAATATTCTACAGTTTCCACCCACATCCAAGAATGTGCCAAATGGATTGACTGGTAACATTAAATTGATCTTACTGTAGGAGTGTGTTGTGTAAAGAGCTGGCATCACGTTCATGGTTGGTTCCTGCCTTGCATTTAATGCTGCCAGGTGAGGCTCCAAGCCCCTGTATTGTAATAAGTATATTCAGAGCACAGGGCAATGGATCAATGACATCAATATTAAAACACGTCTGCCATGCAAAACAAGTGTGATGTGACTCTGTGCATTGTGGTCTTCTTCAGCACATTCCAAACTTTACGTCTGTGTGCTGCCATTCCTGTTTGAACGCCTGTCTTAATTACATGCAAACAACACATAAAAGTGTGACTTCTGTTATATATGACATTTATCAAATAATCATAAATTACAAATACTTAAAACTAAGAAATTTCAGCAACCAACAGAAAGATCGGTTATAGCAGGTTTAAAACTCAAGGAGTCTCCAATGGAGACATCCAGAAGGAATGTCTGCCACTTCATTGCTCGTTTTCAGTTACAGGGGCCTTGATCGCACCATGAAATTTTAATCCTTAGTGCCTGCTGGTTCTGTTCAGGTCACCAATGTCAGAATCAAGCAGTGTGCCCTGAGGGACACTATGTACTGGATTTATTATTATGAATTATTGAAGGATTTTGTTTATATTTTGAGGTTTTCATTGCCTTGGGATGACGACTACATAGATATGCATGCAGCATGCTGGTGCAGCGGCCGTTCCTCACAGAAGGTGTTCTAACATATACAGCCCCTTTAGAAGACTTTTGATTACGTATTCTGACCTTGCGTTTGTTTTCTACGCTTGGTTTTGATCAACGAACAATATTTTGATGACCGAGGCCTATTTAGTTATTTGTGTGTTAAAGGTATCCTGTACTGCATATAATATATAAAGACAGAGTGGAGATAGCCATTGGAGGAACAGTTGTGTGAAGTGTCACTACCCACATCTACACAATCCAACATGAAGAGCACACAGCGAAAGCCAAATGTCTTATTACACACTTGCGCCTTGAGGAAAACTTAAAGGCTCTGGTGGTGGTAATTCTTCACTGATGCACCAGATGGCACTGTATACAAACGCCTCTTCTCTTCCTCTGCAGACGGGATGAGTGACCACCTCTGACGTTGCTCTTGGCGCCCATTCATGTGGACCCACCTCTCCCCGCCTGAAGTGTCACCCTCTTGGGCAATCTATTTTCAGACTCACGTCTGCAGAGATGTTATTTTGCTAGAAAGCAATCCATTATATTTGCATTTTACAATATACTGGGCTGTGGCGTCATCCCAAATCTTTAACTCTGTCCTCTTTTACACAGATTCATGGCAAGAAACAGCCCAGACTCTGGACTCTGGTAATATCCGTTAAACTGATATGTAAAGGAAAAGAAAAAACTTAGTGAGAAAAGCCAGGGGCATTCTTCCTGGTAGAGCCCATTGATGCATGTGATTTTGGGCTATACAAGAAATAATTTGTTGTTGTTGCAACCATACAGTGTCATATAAAGAACACTTGAACTATAAACAGACCAGGGTGTGCATCCTCTGTGTATGACCGCATATAAATGGGCCTTAAAAGCTGGGGTTCTACTGAACAGTCAGTATTGGGTCAGACGAGGGAGGTCCTGTATTGCTAACATGCTGGAATTCTATGAGGCAGCAACAAAAGGACATGATCAGCGTGGAGAAGATGATGTTATTCATCTGGACTTTTAGAAAGCATTTGATAAGATGACACATGGCATCACACTACAAGAAGTGGCAGTTCAGGGTTTTGTGTGTAGATGGGTGCAGAACTGGCTCAGACCCGGGAAGCAGGGGGTGATGCTGCGAGGAACCTTATCAGAAATGGGTGATGTTAAGATTGGTGTCCAGAAAGGTTAAGTGCTGGGGCCGTTGCTATTATTAATAAATATAAATGATTTGGATAGGAATATAAGTAACAAGCTGGTTAAGTTTGCAGATGACAGCAAGTCTTAGACAGCATACAGGCTTGGGCAGATTTGTGGCAGATGAAATTTAATGTCAGTAAATGTAAAGTATTATGTGTAGGAAGAAGTGAAAAGTCAAGCAAAATGACCCCTTTTATTGGCTAACTAAAAAGATTACAAATATGCAAGCTTTCGAGGGAACTCAGGCCCCTTACATCTTGCCTGAGTTGCCTCGAAAGCTTGCATATTTGTAATCTTTTTAGTTAGCCAATAAAAGGGGTCATTTTGCTTGACTTTTCACTACATTCATAATGGCTAACGTGGTACAACACCCTAGTACTACAGACATGTAGGAAGTAAAAATGTTAGATATGAATACATCATGGAGGATCTAAAAACTGGAAGTACCCCTTAGTGGACTCTAAGCTATCGACTTCCTGACAGTGTCCAGAAGCCATTAAGAAGGCTAACAGAATGTCAGGTTATACAGCGCCTTCATGTGCAGAGTACAAGTCACAGGAGGTTCTGCTCACCCTTTATAACACACTGGTGAGGCTTCATCTGGAGTCCTGTGTGCAGTTTTGGTCTCCAGGATATAAAAAGGACACAGCAGCACTAGAAGAAGTCCAGAGAAGAATGTCAAGGCTACAGGGGATGAGTTATGAAGAAAGATTAAAAGAGCTGAGCTTTTTCGGTTTAAGCAAAAGGAGATTATTGGAGACAAGAGTTAAGTGTTTAAAATGATGAAGAGAATCAGTCCAGTGGATTGAGACTTTAAAATGATTTCATCAAGAACATGGGTACAAAGTTGGAAAATTGTTAAGGGTAAATTATCCTCTTTAATAAAACCCCTGTGTGCATCCAGGTGTCCGAGTGTGTGTGTCTTCTGGTGAAGTGTGCATTCCTGTGCAGAGAGCGAGAGACACACACAGGTGCGTGCGCATGAGAGACGGACACACACACAGGCGCCAGCGAGACAGACAGACAGACACACAGGCACACGTGAGAAAGACACACACCCACACAGAGGCGCGCGTTTAAGACAGACACACACACACACACGCGAGAGACAGACACACAGACATGCAGGCCCGCGAGAGAGACACACACACACACAGGCATGCTGTGCATTGTTGAAATGTTACATTTCTTGGTTGTTTATTAAGTCATAAGGCTATAGCGCGAACTCTGGCAGTGTTAGTTTTCTCTGTTGTTCAAGGTTTTCTCAGTGTTATTCAGTGTTTTTACATTTAGTTTATTATTACGCTGTGCATTCAATGATATAATTAACTATATTTGTGCTTGAAAACTTAAAAAAATATATATTTACATACAGTTCATACGGTCTGGAATGGATTAATTGTATTTACATACAATCCTATGGGGGAAATTACTTCGGTTCACAACCAAATCAGGTTACAACCAGAGTTTTGGAACGAATTATGGTCGTGAACCGAGGTTCCACTCTATTACTGTCGGACAAACTTACAGGCATTTTACAGAAATACAAACCAGTATTACTGAGAGAGAAAATTAAAGGCACACAATACAGTGATGCAGATTACAGCCACATTCAAGGTCCCTTGCCATTTAATATACAGGTAGACTGTTCCTACTAATGTTTATGCACTACTGTTATTGTAACGGGCTTAATGTCTAGTACTATATGAAATGTTAGGAAGCATTTCTTTACACAGAGAACCTCAAACACAAAGAATAAGCGACCAAGGAGTGTGGTAGACAGTAGAACTTTAAGGACTTTTAAACTTACTGTTTTTTTTTTTTGAAGAATTAAATGGATAGGACTGGCAAGCTTTGTTAGGCTGAATGGCCTGTTCTCATCTACATTGTTCTAATATTCTAACTACAACTAAGCCACAAAAATTGCTTTATTAGTGAATAAATGGTTTCTAATTAAGAAACTGGTTAAAGAAAAATCTGCAGCCACTGCAGATCACAGGACCGGAGTTGAGAACCTCTAGCTTAGAAAACAGAGAACACTGCAGAGCCAAATGGTCCACCCTCAGCTCTAAACCCAACATGAAGACAATTTCACAGACTAGAAGATTTTTCTAGACAAGTAATTCCATTGTGCATATGATGGAAAATGGAAAAAAATGGTTTAAGAAAAGAAACCTGAGGATTGCTACAAATATTTTAATAAGTTAAATAACAACAGGAAGCATATCACTTATTTTATATTTTATTTTCTTGATAAATTTCAGTCGGGTTTTAGAACAAATCACAGCACAGAAACGGCACTTGTTAAAGTAGTAAATGATTTGCGAGTGAATGCAGACAGAGGCCATTTATCTGTTCTCATCCTCTTAGATCTGAGTGCTGCATTTGACACCATTGATCATAATATTCTTAGAAATCGCCTTAGTCAATAGGTGGGCCTCTCTGGCAGGGTCTTAAATTAGTCTGAATCCTACCTGACAGGGAGAACATTCTTTGTTAGTTGTGGTAATCACATCTCAAAGACACATGATATCCGATATGATGGTCCACAAGGCTCTATCCTGGGTCTGCTGCTCTTCTCAATCTACATGTTTCCGTTAGGTCAGATTATCTCAGGGCAAAACGTGAGCTACCACAGCTATGCTGATGACACACAGCTGTACTTATCAATAGCACCTGATGACCCCGACTCTCTTGATTCACTAACACAATGTCTGACTTGTATCTCAGAATGGATGAATAGTAACTTTCTCAGTTTAAATAAAGAGAAAACTGAAATCTTAGTGATTAGCAATAATGGATACAATGAGGCTATTAGAAATAAACTGGATACATTAGGATTAAAAGTCAAGACAGAGGTAAAAAGCTTAGGGGTAATTGTTGACTGTAATCTGAATTTTAAATCACATATTAATCAGATCACTAGGACAGCATTTTTTCACTTAAGAAACATAAGTAAAGTTAGACCTCTTATATCACTGAAAGATGCTGAGAAATTAGTTCACGCGTTTGTTTTCAGTCGACTAGATTACTGTAACGCACTCCTCTCAGGACTACCCAAAAAAGACATCAATCGTTTGCAACGAGTGCAGAATGCAGCTGCTAGAATCCTAACTAGGAAAAGAAAATCTGAGCACATCTCTCCAGTTTTAATGTCACTACACTGGTTACCTGTGTCATTCAGGATTGACTTTAAAATTCTGCTTATGGTTTATAAAGCCTTAAATAATCTCGCCCCATCTTATATATCGGAATGTCTGACACCTTATATTCCAAATCGTAACCTCAGATCCTCAAATGAGTGTCTCCTTAGAATTCCAAGAACAAAACTTAAAAGAAGTGGTGAGGCGGCCTTCTGCTGCTATGCACCTAAAATCTGGAATAGCCTGCCAATAGGAATTCACCAGGCTGATACAGTAGAGCAGTTTAAAACACTGCTGAAAACATATTACTTTAACATGGCCTTTCTATAACTTCAATTTAACTTAATTTAACTTAATCCTGATACTCTATATGTTCAATTCATCATAATAACTATTCATGGTGGCTCTAAAATCCGTACTGACCCCAACTCTCTTTTCTGTTTCTTTTTCCGGTTTCTTTGTGGTGGTGGCCTGCGCCACCTCCACCTACTCAAAGCTTCATGATGCTCCAACAATGATGGAAGGATTAAAAGGCAGAAGTCTACGTGACCATCATCATCAAGCCCTTCCGTGAGAACCCTAAATCCAAAGAGGACTGTTTCATTTATGTGAGGTAGAATGTCCAGAGGGGACTGGTCAGGGGGTCTCATGGTCTGGAATCCCTACAGATTTTATTTTTTCTCCAGCCGTCTGGAGTTTTTTTGTTTTTTCTGTCCCCCCTGGCCATTGAACCTTACTCTTATTCGATGTTAATTAATGTTGATTTATTTTGTTTTCTTATTGTGTCTTTTATTTTTCTATTCTTTATTATGTAAGGCACTTTGAGCTACTGTTTGTATGAAAATGTGCTATATAAATAAATGTTGTTGTTGTATTTGGCACAACATCTCATAATGCTTTTTTAATCTTGACTGCCATGCTAAGGATGTACATATTAGGGAACGGAGCTGAAAGATTTCAAAGTCTCTTTGCTGTGATATGATGGCAATCGTGTTACAGACAACTTGGCTAATGCTTGTGGACCACATAGTGTCCACTTTGACAGCCACTGCTCCAAGGAATCGGCCCCTTTAGGTGGAAGGCCTACAAATCCTCCTCCAATTTATTATCAGACCATCATGAGGTTGCACAAGTGTGAAAACCATGCATTAGTTAAAATAGTCTGCTTTCTTCCTGAGTAAACCATATGGGAAATATTAGAGAATGAATCATTTTTTTATTACTTTTTTTTTTTTTGCTACATTTAATTGTAATTATTTTTTTTAATCTTGACTGCCGTTGTGCCTCCTAATAAGCAAAAGAACTCATCGACAGTGAATTAGGCAAATCCATACAAGCGGCCCTAATTTTGTTTTATTCATTCTTGTGCTTCTCATCTGAGCAAATCAATCAATTATATACATAAACAAAAATAAAATAAAAATTAAAAAAACCCATCAATATCAGCCTTCCAAAACACTTGATTTGTGTCTGTTTATCACATACAGTCGAGAATCCCATTGGTCTGTGCAGCTAATAGGCTTCATCTCCTGAATGCGAGCGTTTTACTCTACAACATGAGCACAGTTGGAACAATTAATTTAAATTATTCACTTAATGCAGAGGAATTAAGAAAACAGAATGATTAATTGGTGTTATTATAGACTTAAGATGTCTGTAACATCTGAATATGTAATTGGTGTTTAGAAATTGAGCATTTAAAATGGTAAATTGGTTATTTGTGTTGATAATAGTTTACATTAATTTATGTACATTAGTTCTCTTGCAGAATATTTTTTCTTGTTATTTTTCTAATTAAATTTCATATCAATTTGCAGACAATTGTGTTTTTAAATATTTGTGCTTAGTAACTTATAGTGGCAGAGTTATTACACCAGCCTGACATACTGTGCAGGTGTGCAGCTACACAAAATGGGCCGATGTCACATTACATGATTTCCATAAAGAAACAGTAAATACGTACAATATCTAGTCTAGTACATAATAAATTGCTAACTTTGACTCGTCGGTTTGGCTTTGATGATCAAGAGAGGAAGCATGAGGTACACACGAGGAGAAGTAAAGGCATAGCAGGCACACGAAGAGCCACCTTCAAATATGGGATATACATACAAGGCACCTAGAAATGAGAATCTGAGAAGCAGGTTTACGGAAATGCACTCGCGTGAAGGAGCACCGGTCAAGAAATGTTCAGACACTCACGGATACCGAGGAAAGGAGCCAGAAGGTACAAATCAAGTATTTATCAAATATTTTTTAAAATGTATTCACACATACATACACACACATACACATAATACAGTGTATATTGTATGCATTATTGCACAAACAAGCTTGGAAAATCTCATAGATGGACCATTTTTAGGGTGCACCATGGTAATAAAAGAGTGGAATGACTGCTTACATGGTTTCTCTTACCCTCTATAGAATGTCATGTCACATTATGTCACACCATAGAACTCCAACTTGAGCAACCCTGGGGTCACTACTGCACCGCCTCTGGCCCAGCCCCTTATAGAGAGAGGACACCATTCATGCAGCTCTGCTATTGCAGTATGAATGTGGCATCACAAGAGGGCGCTCCAGTACTACTTATTGTTTTTGTTCAATCAACCTGTCATCATAATTAAATATGATATCCAGATTGGAACTCCAAGTCTCTCTCTCTCTCTCTCTCTAATATATACACCTATATACATACACTCACCTAAAGGATTATTAGGAATACAATACTAATACGGTGTTTGACCCCCTTTCGCCTTCAGAACTGCCTTAATTCTACGTGGCATTGATTCAACAAGGTGCTGAAAGCATTCTTTAGAAATGTTGGCCCATATTGATAGGATAGCATCTTGCAGTTGATGGAGATTTGTGGGATGCATATCCAGGGCACGAAGCTCCCGTTCCACCACATCCCAAAGATGCTCTATTGGGTTGAGATCTGGTGACTGTGGGGGCCATTTTAATACAGTGAACTCATTGTCATGTTCAAGAAACCAATTTGAAATGATTCGAGCTTTGTGACATGGTGCATTATCCTGCTGGAAGTAGCCATCAGAGGATGGGTACATGTTGGTCATGAAGGGATGGACATGGTCAGAAACAATGCTCAGGTAGCCTGTGGCATTTAAACGATGCCCAATTGGCACTAAGGGGCCTAAAGTGTGCCAAGAAAACATCCCCCACACCATTACACAACCACCACCAGCCTGCACAGTGGTAACAAGGCATGATGGATCCATGTTCTCATTCTGTTTACGCCAAATTCTGACTCTACCATTTGAATGTCTCAACAGAAATCGAGACTCATCAGACCAGGCAACATTTTTCCAGTCTTCAACTGTCCAATTTTGGTGAGCTCGTGCAAATTGTAGCCTCTTTTTCCTATTTGTAGTGGAGATGAGTGGTACCCGGTGGGGTCTTCTGCTGTTGTAGCCCATCCGCCTCAAGGTTGTGCGTGTTGTGGCTTCACAAATGCTTTGCTGCATACCTCGGTTGTAACGAGTGGTTATTTCAGTCAAAGTTGCTCTTCTATCAGCTTGAATCAGTCGGCCCATTCTCCTCTGACCTCTAGCACCAACAAGGCATTTTCGCCCACAGGACTGCCGCATACTGGATGTTTTTCCCTTTTCACACCATTCTTTGTAAACCCTAGAAATGGTTGTGCGTGAAAATCCCAGTAACTGAGTAGATTGTGAAATACTCAGACCGGCCCGTCTGGCACCAACAACCATGCCACGCTCAAAATTGCTTTCCCATTCTGACATTCAGTTTGGAGTTCAGGAGATTGTCTTGACCAGGACCACACCCCTAAATGCATTGAAGCAACTGCCATGCGATTGGTTGATTAGATAATTGCATTAATGAGAAATTGAACAGGTGTTCCTAATAATCCTTTAGGTGAGTGTATATTACATTTTCAAACCCACTTATCCTAAGCTACTGTATATATGTGTCAGGTTATGCAAGAGGCCATCATAAAAGAGCCACCACCACCGCAACATGTTAGTCGACAGACTTGTGCCTGAAAAGTACTGATACAGTTTTAATTGCACTTTTTTTATGAAACCCTCTTTCAATGTCTTCAAACTATCCAATGTTTGTGTGGGGTGCCCCAACCCTCCGTGTTTTTTCCTTGTCATTTATAAGCTATATATTTTAGCTCATCCATCCATCCTCTTCCGCTTATCTGGGGTTGGGTCGGGGGGGGGGCAGCAGCTTAAGCAGGAGGCCCAGACTTCCCTCTCCCCGGCCACTTCTTCAAGCTCTTCCGGGAGAATCCCAACGCGTTCCCAGGTCAGCCGGGAGACATAGTCCCTCCAGCGTGTCCTGAATCTTCCCTGGGGCCTTGTCCCGGTTGGACGTGCCCAGAACACCTCACCAGGGAGGCGTCCAGGAGGCATCCTGATCAGATGCCCGAGCCAACTCATCTGACTCCTCTCGATGCGGAGGAGCAGTGGCTCTACTCTGAGCCCCTCCCGGATGACTGAGTTTGTCACCCTATCTTTAAGGGAAAGCCCAGACACCCTGCAGAGGAAACTCATTTCAGCCGCTTGTATTTGCGATCTCGTTCTTTCGCTCACTACCCATAGCTCATGACCATAGGCGAGGGCAGGAACGTAAATCGACGGGTAAATTGAGAGCTTTGCCTTACGGCTCAGCTCCTTTTTCACCACGACAGACCGATGCAAAGCCCGCATCACTGTGGACGCCGCACCGATCCGCCTATCAATCTCACAGTCCATTCTTTTCTAACTGGTGAACAAGACCCCGAGATACTTGAACTCCTCCACTAGGGGCAGGATCTCTCCCCCAACCCTGAGAGGGCACTTCACCCTTTTCCAGCTATATTTTAGGTCAACTGAAGCAAATTCAGTGTAGCAGCATGCCGCACCCACATAGGAAAAAAAAGGCAGTGTGCTCCATGTTTCCTCTCTCAGGTGAACGTTAGCATATCATAATCTCTTGGACCAATAGCGCAAGTTACCCGCATTCAACTTATATGACCTTCATTAGAAAATACCAGAAATTATATGGTAAAATGAAGTCCCGACTTATCAGCGGGAAAACTTATCCACGAGTATATACAGTAGTTCAATTGTGAACTCATGTCTGAGAAGACGTCTCTGCAATTACGGCATGATTTTTTTGTTTTTCAAAATGTTCAATTATAAGGGGTGACCTGGGCTGGAACCCCCAATTCTTTATTGTTATCTTGTCATTCTCTTACAGCACACATACACACGAATGCTATATATGTTGTATCTATTTAGATACTGTATAAAGTGCATGAATTCATTTGTATTTATAAACAACCATCGACATATCTGTCACATGTATATTTATTTTCTTCTTGTAATATACATATTCTATATTTTTTCATGATATACCCTATATATATCAACCATATGCATATTCATCGTAAAACTTTTTCATGATATATACTGTATGTGAAGTACACCTATAATATGTAAGTGCATATACTGTATATACATATTTGTAGCTGGAAATCCACAAAGGGAGCAAATGAATGACATATGTTAAAGTAGTTTTTTTTTATTCCTAAGCTTTCAATTCCTACTAGGAATCATCATCAGAGGAACATGATTTGACTTAAAGGAATCCAAGGCAATAGACAGCATGTAAGGAGGGGAGGACAGATGGATGTGTGGGGGGGGACTGATGAGGTTCGGTTTGGAGGGTGTTGGTTATAAAGTCTTATTTATTATTTGCATGTTCTTCTTTTCAGGTCTGCATATGCTGACTTCATGTCCAAATGTCCGTTAATGGCGTTTACACTGGATAGCCATGTTTCAGCCAGCTTACTGGCACTTTTGGTATTAGTCTTGAATTTTACTCGCATGTGTATATCCATCTCCTAAATGTACATTTTCTACCAGTTTTCAGACTACCATTGCCGCGTCCTTGACAGGCCACTGCTTTAAGGCTGCTGAATTGCCCAAATTAAGCCTCTTCATCAAGACTCCTTTTTTAAATGTGAAGTCTCCTAATTTCCTTTACACACTGTCTTAATCACACAAACTGCACAAGAGCACACCTCCAGTATTCCCACATTCATTCGTGCTGCTGCGCTGCACTGAATCCACAAGACATTTGTTCCCCCCTCTGCAATTTCCTATTCCGTGCACTAGAAAGCTTGCATTCCTCTGCTTTTGAAATGCAGAAAATTGCCGTGTTCGCCGTGTTTAATACCCAAGCTATTAACTTTCCTCTCATACAATTTGAAGCGTATTCTTTTTCCAATTAGTTTCCCATTCAGCTAACTATTTTTTTCTCCCCTCCATTTGAACTAATTTTAGCACAAGGAGCTTCTTTACAAAAGGTTGAATGTGGCATTCAGGTGTGGTGAGAGCAGATGACTTCTACCCGTCTGGGAGCGCTGGCACTCTAATTATTCTCATCTCCTCGGACCTTTAATTCTTTCCAATCTTAATGAAAAGTGGAGCATTGAGGCACGATCTTTCCATTTTTAAACCAGCTTCATTCTAAGGGCTCCTGCCTGTGAACTGGAGATCTCAATGTGACAAAACCTTTGGCTTTGGAGTGTAACACTCATATTCAGTGAGTTGTGCTTGATCGTTTCATATCTAGGATATGAGGGCCTTGCTGGCACAGTCACTAAACCAATTTAAACAATCTTCTAACTGTATATTCATCCGTCCATTTTCAATAATTAGTCCAGTTCAGGGGGGCTGTAACTCCTCTTGGCAGCATTTGGTTCAAGCCAGGACAGAATCTCAGGACATCTTCAATCATTTAATGGGCAATTCAATGTCACCAAATAAGCTGTCACGCATGGCTTTGAGATGTAGGGGGAAAAGGAATGATCTGGTACAAAAACCTGTGGGGGATTGAAAACCTCCAGGCTAAAATCAGGAGCAGAGACGTCACCACTGATCCTTAAAATGCCATTACCCAAAGACAGGGCAATTCATGTGGAAGTTAAATAGAAAGTTGTGTTTTTATTATTTTTAAACATAAACCTTTAATATTGCCTTTTGTGATCTAATCTGCTAGAACTATAAACAAGAAAAATAATTGCTCTTCTTAGGTTTCCATATTTATCATGGATAAAAATATGCAGTTGTTCTAAAGGAACTGGAAAACAGTATGTGTGGAATCAGCGTTAGCTCCTGTTTTTGCCATCAGTTACGTACTGTACTTGCAGTTGCTCTGCCATTAGACTATAACAAAAATACTGAAGCTCACATTAGATTATTAACTTCTACCATAGACTGCAGTCACCTTCCACATTCACAGCTGTAGCTCAATCCATATATTTATCCAACCATCCATTTTAAGGACCGAGACTCATGGCAGGAGCCAACCTTGAATGGGATGCCAAGTCCATGACAGGCCCAGCCTGTACTAAGTCACTCATCTACCACTCTGTCCTTTGAATTTGTCCAATCCAATATTGAGCTCACAATAAGCATCATGTGCAAGACATAGCCATGGACAAGGTGTCAGTCCATCTAAGACACACTGCTTTACGTTGGGCTAATTTAGCTTTGGAATGGAAACCAGAGAAAAGCCACATGGACAGGGAGGTCCATGGAGGTGTGAGAAGGCAGCACTGAAGTCTGCTCCACTGTGCTTATGTGTTGGACAAACCGACCATTAAAATCAACTGTCAAAGTAAGTCACTTGGCCCCGACTGACCACAGTCTGTAAATTGATTAAGTGGGTTTGAGAATGTCAGGTTATGTCATGTCACATTGTATTATATTATGCTGTATTATGTCATATCATGTTGTGTCATGCTGGGTTAGGATATATTATGCTATGTTAAGTTATGTCATGTTAGATTAGGCTGTGTTACTTTATGTCATATCACACCATGATATATTATGTTGTGTCTTGTCACATCAGGTTATGTTATGTTACATTATGCTATGTTAAATCATGTCATGTTAGACTATCGATCATTTTGTGTTGTGTTGTATTCTGTTAGGTAATGATTTGTACGTTATGTCATGCCATATTTTATTGTGTTATGTGTTAAGTCATGTCAAATGACATTATGTTACATTTTGTTATATCATGTCATGTAATATTAGTTTATGTTATATTGTGTTATGCTATGTTATATCATCTCATGCCATGTTATTTCGCTATATATTATGTCATGTCAGGTTATACTTTGCCATGTGATGTCATGTCATGGTATATTGTTATGTTACTTTATGTTTTGTCATTAAATGTTAATTAGTTGTATTATGTTATATGCCATGTCATTCCAAATTACAGTATATGACACTCTCTCATGTTATGCAGTGTTGCATGATGTAATGTAATAATGCATTATATTATATAATTTTCTGTTATGTCTTGTCATGTTACATTATATTTCAGTGTGTTATGTTACACTCTGTCATTTTACTGTATATCATGCCATATTATATAATATTATGCTGTCAACCCCAGATTCTTAAATCAGTATGTCTGGCACTATCAAGTCAGTGGTTCTGCAACGTGTACCAAAGTTCAGAAGTCAAAGCTCCAAATGGAGTATTCTGTCCAAAGTACATAAAGGTCTTTGAGGGGAAGAAATGGTAAATCACAGGTCTAACGGACATGCTAGTATGGCTCTAGACATTCTCTCCGTCTACCTCAATGACATGCAGGCTTAGATTTACACTGATGTGCACGAGCTAAACACTCCAAAAAGGTGCCCTGGTTCGCGTGGGACCTCCAGCTGAACATGGGGGTCAAGGCACTGTGTCACTGAATCTTACATTCTGTGGCTGTCACACGACACATCACATCATTGTTCTTTAAGACCGTGGCACTCAGCAGTTTGTGTCCAAGTATTAGGTTTAAGAAAAACAAAATAAATAATGAACAACAAACACTGGGGTAAGGTGAAACAGTTACGCAAGATACCGTTAGAACTCATTACATTTATTTTGAAGACAATTTTGGCTTAACATTTTGATTATGATAACTGACAATAAGCAGCTCTTTGGTTTTGACTTTCCGATCACAGCTCTGTTTATTTCCTTAAGCTCCTTCCTATCGCACAAAATGGGTAAAATACATTTAGCTTCTCCCTAGGTGGCCATTACACTGAGCCTAACTAACATTCTGATTTTTCCCTATGATAAGACTTATAGTGTGAAATTGCATATTTATTATTTGCTCTTATTTTTCCTTATATATTGTCTATTTTTATCAATAGTCTGTGATTTTTTTTAATGTAAAATAAGTCATGTTATAAAATAAACAGAATGAAATGGGCAAAAACATTCTTTCCTTTTATTGCTTACAGTCTTATCTGAAAGATGAGTATTTCTTTTAGGACTCTGAGTGCTTGACACTAGATGGCGCTGTTTGAGTGCACTTTTTCAGTGAGTTCTTGATCAAAATGTTCAGGCTGTCGTTACTGCTCAAATTCATAGAAAGAACTCTCCTCCGTTGAGACGCGCCATCATCCACGTCAATGACTTTCAAAGAACTTTCCCCTTGCTCTCCTCGCATATTCGTCTCCCGAGCTTAAGAAAATCGCATGTAAAACACACCTTCACTTTAAAAGGATTCACCTCCAGATCCCAAATACAATTTAGTACAATTCCGTTCAATTCTGCTGGGTAAATAAGAATGGATTGTTTGTCATTTACCTCAGTGCTCGGTGAACATCTTTGGGTAAAATGTAAAGTGACAGATGTCCTTTACTCATGCAGAAGGTGCTGCGGCTCTCTAATGAAGGTAGAAAGGATAAGGTGTCGTCACCTAAAAGAGGTCAGAAGACCTCTGATGCATTCTGAAGCATCTCTTCACTTGGAGTGCATATTATTGTGCCACACCAGGAGGAGCCCCTTCTTATCAAAAAGGTTCTTTTTATCTCAGTTTACATTTTAAATTGCTGGTGTAAGATTATATTATATTGTGTGCATGCCATCTTAAATACCGTGACAGGGGGCTTGGAGAGGTCTGCAATCACAGACAATTTGACACAATGAAGGGCAATAGTCAGGCCATAACAACTCTCAATGGCAGTGATATAAAGTCACCAACTGGGGGGTGGTAGATACCAATATAATAGATAGTGCCCACTCCTAGGACTTAAATATCAATGAAGGACAATTAGGGGACCATACACTAGGAGTCAGGAGTCCCCCCAGTCCTACAGGTGCCTCTCTAATTATTGTTGGGTATTGAGGCATATTTTTGTGTTTTATTGTTGTTTGTCTTAACTATGTATTATTTATCATTTTATTTCTGTTATTTTAGTAATTATGTACTCTGGTTTAAAATGTCCTGATGTTCCATGTATTTTGTGAAAGAAGCTAAAAGAGGCTGAGCCACCATGACCTCGCTAACCTCCGACGCTGCACTCCATTTACCTCAGAGGTCGGAGATGGGAATCACATCACACCTAAATTGAGCACATTCCACTAAAACATATGGAAAACCAGTATGGACACCACCAGGATACCCACTGTTATGTTAGATCCATCAGAATAAATACCAGTTAATAACAACACATTATGCAGCATTTTGCACATCCAAACACTGTTGCAACATGTCCACAGACAGATGTTGGACAGTCCTGTGTGTACAACGGATTTGATGAGACACAAATAGACAGAAGTGCTAATAAACAGTATCATACTACAGCTTTCACTTAGTTTGCTGTATACGTTGCCATTTTGGAATGACATCGTAATAAAAGTCAGACAAACTGGGACTTGTCAGACCAGATTTAAGTATCCGAGTGGGAAATGCAACTTGTGGGTGGCATTCCAGTTGAAAATTCTGACTAGGAACTCGAAAATTCCAACATCCTAGTTCAACTGGATCACAGCATGAGCCCTGCTTTGGCCTTTTATAAGGGAAGGATCGAAGAGCACTCAGCAGTGAACCATTTTGCTTTTGTCATTTGGAGTTGCTTTTTCAGTAATTCTGGACTTTTCTGACTGTTTTTTGCTCTGGACTACGATTTTGTTATAGAATTAACATACTGGGACTTGTTTGTTTCAGGTTTTCCTTCTTTCTGCCCCTTTTAAAAGCCCACAGTTTTTGAGCGTTCTTTCCTCTTGTGGAGCCTTTTCCCTGTAAGGTCTGCAAGACAAAGAACCTGTTCTCTAGAGTGGTCATTAAACCCAGGAAGTTTGAATGACTACTGGTGAGTAAATCCTGTTTGGTTTGATGTGGCTGCAGCGCTTTACAATTATGGACCCAGCCCCACCATAACAGTCACCACATCAGGCATCTGTTAGGACGCAGCAAGGGACTCAGCCATGACTCAATCGTTATCACTGTGTTTATTAAATGCTTGAAGCATGGTAGAGTTGCTGTAGAAGTAAAATGTATCATTATTATTATTGCATTTTGACCTTCTTTCTAGTTAAATTTTGTAATTAATGCTTTCTTTATGCATTATTGAATATTGCTTTGTTTATTGACTATTTCACGTTTCTGTGTTTATTAATACATTATGTTATCCTGACTGTTTTCTAGGTGGTGACCATAAGGGGGTGTGGCAACCCAATGTGGAAGCTGTAGGCCCCGCCCCCAGTCTATTTAAGAGCACAGCAGACATCCAGGTGGTGGCTGTGACTTAAGGGTTTACTTCTTTCTTTGGGTACTCATTTGGATTTTTCTGTTAAGTAAGCATTTTCTCTTAGAATGATTCTTTGGTTTCAGTCTGGCTTTGCTTATTCTATGATTGCCTTTAGGTGTCATTTTTTTTATTTTTGCTTTTGTTCCCGATCCTTTTTATTTTCAGAATCTTTGCTAAGCACATTTTTGAAATATAAAGAAACTGCCCTTTCCATTAAAGACCAGGGGTTTTACAGTTGTTACAATTCAAACATGTTTAAAAACTGTAATTTTTATTTAAAACTTGATTAAAAAAGCGTAAAATATGTGAGGTTACACATGTGTCAGAGGAGCAAGAGTATGTGCCCATCAGAAGGATCTCATTTCATCCTGGAATTAATGGGGAGGATGATTTGGGCGCCGTCTCTTTCCTTCCACAGGTCAGAGAAGGTGCTCTGTGAGGACAAAGGACTCCATTCCTTCTGGTCAGAGCAATATTAAGCCTTGGAAGAAGCCATCTACTGTTGGACTGAGCTGACTGCAAAATGGACCAGAAGACCTGTTGAAAAATGGCTATTCTTTGCCTATTCAGACTACTTTTTGTTTTATATGCACATTAATGCCCAAACTGTACCACTATGCTCAGTTTTTAATTTAGTGGAATTAAACAGGATGAGTTGGCTGGCAATTCAACTTTTCGCATGTCCAGGCGGTGCCATTCCCCCACTCAATGACACAATATATATGTAAATATATTGTTTATTATTCATATATTTTTATAAGCACATCACCAATATTTTTTGATCCCTGGAACTTCAAAATTCGTGCTTTCATTCTTACTTAGTCTACAGCTGGTGTTTATTTCAAAGAGGCTGCCAGTTGTTAAGGAGTGCAATATGACATAATGTAGCATCCAGCACAGCAGTCAGTTACAGCATGGTCAGAATGATCAAAACACAAAGGGTGAAGGTTCATTTTATAAACTACAAATTTACATACAGTGTCAATCAATACATGCATTCACTCTGCTTGGTTTGTTGGTATATACATCAGATAATTTAGGAAATAAAGGTCAATTTTTGTCATACTCCTGTTCTTCCTATAGTTTAGGTTTAGCTACTGCTACTAACTGTCCAACCTTATTGCTACATGCCATCTGCTGATCTTCATCTTTTAGTACATTTTGTGTCTTACATCTTTGTCAATTTTGTTTACTTGACCTTTATCTGTTTTTCTGATATGCCTGAAGAGGTAGCTGACATTTATTAACCCTTTATGTTATTTCTTTAAGATGAATGGTTATGCTACTCTAAAATTATTCTCTCACATATTCTATTAGCCTTCTTAATGGCTTCTGACCTCTGTGTTAAAGAGGTTGGAGAAACAACTGCACCATAAATATTACTGATCATGTGGTATGAGACAAAGCTCTTTGGGAATGGATATTGTGGACACGGGTGCAAATGTTAGACTGCCAAACCAATGGAAATTCCTTCTTAATATGCATTTTTCTTTTCAGAGTTTCAAAACAAAATAAATAACAGAAAGTGAGTGCAGTTGCACTGTCCAAACATACGGACGTTGGGGAGCTCCATCTGGTTTGGCTTCCGTAGTTAAAAGACTGTCCACCAGTTTATACACACCCCAATAATAAAGAAAAATCCCAGTCCCAGTTTTACTTCCGCATAAATACACAAAAAGGTTCCTCAGACTCCAGCCATATTATAAGAAATGTATTTAACAAAGATGCCTCTGAAGTACTCCCACAAGCTGTGTCAATCTTGTCCTAGGAGTGCTGGTAATCATTTGTTACACAAAGTCTTTATAGTGTATGAATATTCAAAAGTGTATTTAGCATAAAGCTGAGAAGTTAATCTAATATAAACAGGTCTATATATGGGACATTAGATCATCCAGTATTAGGTCACATAGAGAGATACTGGACACTTCATCCCAGGCCAGGGGCAACATTGAGGAACTGCATACAAGAATGAACTCATCCAACTTAGAGCAGTCAGACCAAAGGTGATTGAAGTGAAAAGCTCATCGGAGTAAAAATGTTACAAAAAATGTTCTGTTACCCCTGCCTGTAAGGGGCAAGACTAGGCCTCCTTTCCTTGGGATGGCCCAGAGCTGCAGAGAAAATAGGAATAATGTTGTCAGCAACAGCACCCCCTCCTGCCTTGGAGTGTTATAAATGGGTTTACCTTTGCCTGCCTGGTGATCCTTATTCAGAAATATGCAATGGTAGATAGATGGATGTGAAAGGCACTATAACATAGCTAGATAGATAGATATTTTATGTGCCATGAAGGAATGGCATAATTTTTCTGCACAATTCCCCCCGACCCAGTTTCCAGGGGCTTAAAAGTATTTGGGCAAACTAACATAGTCATAAATGATAATTTTCAATATTTGGTTAAAAATCCTTTACAGCCAATGACTGCCTTAAGTCTGGAATCCATGGCTATCTCCAGCCCAGCACACCACCATGTAGAAAATCTCACCTGGCCATCCATGAGTTGTATAATATCATAAGAGGTACTTTCTAGTTTCAAACCTACCTGCCTGAAGAGAAAGAAATATGGTGATCATTTAAGTGAGAGGACTCAGATGACCTGCTGTGAGAATCCATTTGTTGTTTTGTTTACCTCCATTCAGGACCAGCACTTGCATCAACTGATCAGTGAACAGTATCAGAATTATTAATACCACCTACAAGCTTTGACACACCTCAGTGTGACTTAAAGGAAATCCAAACAGAATCTAAAAGTAAATAAAACAACATGAGTAGGACTGAGGCGCTCGCCCCCTAGTGGATGAAGGTGACTACTGCAGTTCTGTCGATTTCATTTATAAATCCCAGCAGAGTTGAACATAAGTTGGAAAACAACCTGGAGAGGGTGCCGGTGTATCTCTGGAAAAACAAAAGCCCATCTATAAATGTGTGTGGGTTACATTTTACTGTTTTATTTTAGCCAATTAAAATTTGCTAACAAAAAAATAAGTATGTTGTGGCATCTAAAAGCTGGATCACAATCCTTTTTCATTTCAAGACTGACAGAAGCTCAGAGTGTTTATGTCTGCACACTCCCATTGTGAGTCTTCTTTTAGCAGGACGCCCCGTGTCAAAGCCACGCCTGACACTGGGATGAATGTAAAAGTTCAGCAGCGGAGCTCTTAGTAATTAATATATTACATTTTTATCAGTGTTGTGACATTCTACTACAATACACAGCAAGAAATTGAATTGCACCCTTTTTAACAGGTGTCAGATTTTCTAATTCTTTTTAAATTAACATATAAAGGCTGTGCTTAAATGCATTGTACTCAAACAAAGGTTTTTCAAAAATGGAAATGGAAAAATTATTAAAAAATGAAAAAGACATGTTTCGCAATATATTAAGATTTTCTTTTAATAACAGCTGTTCACTTTTGTCTTACAATAAATGTTTTTCAGTTTTTTACATAAGGGAAGAAATCTTGTGATTTGGATAAAAAACACCATTGCGGCACAAAGGAGATGCAGCAGCCTTTTTGTGCTCACACGGCGAGTAATGAAAATAAAGAGCGTTCACATGGAAATGGCCCGAATAACTTGGACTAGTGTTGGATTGATAACGAAAATTTGGACTTCACTATCAACACCAGCTTTTGGACTTCTTTTTGAGCTTCTGATACCAAAATTGTTTGGAAGCAAATAACTAATAAGTCAAACCCCCACCAACCCAAAAACCCTCCCGTCTTACTCGAGCCTTCCTGGTGCGCCACCCTATCGCGCCAAATCATATGTACTGCTTCCTTCTTGATAGCCGTAAAGTCCTGATTACACAATGAAGGAGGAGTGTCCCCTGTGGAGTCCTGATCTCATTGAAGCAGTAAGGGGGAGGCCCCCATGAAGTCCCGATCTTGTTAACGCATGCAGTTTCTACTTCATAGAAGTCCTGAATGTTCTTGTCGAAGAAATAATAATAAGGGGGTCGGTGGTCCCCATGAAGTCCCAACTGTGTCAAAGCAATAATAGAGGAAGAGGCCTTGATCTTATCAAAGCATTAAAGGGGGGGTTCCAATCATGTCAAAGCAATGAGGAGGGGGTGGAAGCAATTCAGCCATGAAGTGGAAGACCACACAGACTAACAAAACACAGTGTGTAGAATCGCCTCTCCTCTGTGACTTCACTCATTAAATTATTTCTTAATTGCTTTATAGGGCACAGAAGTGGTAATGCTGCTCCGGGATAATCACAAGCCAATCCCAAAAAGACCCTGGACATCAAGCATGTGTGAGATTCTCAGTGTCGTCTTTGGTTGGCTCATATTCTTTTTCTTCTTTGCGCTATAATATATTTGTCCCAAAATGAAGAAGAAACTAATCTTTAAAAAACATCTGCAGCTGAGATTTATAGCAAAGCCAGGTGCACGTCTCTTTCTTGCTCAGCTTCATTCCACTAATTTATCACCACTTCAGTGTTGTGTTGTCACCTGGATCTAAATCACGACCTGCACATCTGACAATTATCGTATACTTCTAAAAATTGAGTGACTCAGAGGAAGCAACTGTAATAGGCAGGGAATGACAGATTGTCTTTTTGTTGTAATCTCCACTTTTTATGACTAATAATCTACAGAATCTATGAGATTGCATAAAATTACATTCGTTTCGTTATCTCATGCTGATTTGCACTGCAATGGTTGTGCTCCTTAAGGATCCTTCCGATAGTGCAAAGCAAAGACACGGCTTTATAAAATAAAAGTTAATAAATAGACTGAATACTATTGAAAACAAACACAGGATAGATAAATGAATGAATGAATGAATGAATGACCTGATTCTCCTATAGTGTACAATACATGTGTGCACCAAGGAATCTGGAAGATGCATTTTTGTAACACTCCCACTTTTTACTTCACAATGTCTCTTAAATGATAAACACACAATAAAACGAAGTCCGCCAGCACTATCACTAAAAGAAGAAGGTCTAATGCAGGGATCTTTAAATTGGGCCCTGGATGGTTCCAACCCAATCTCTTAAAAAATAAAAACAATCCTTGTCAATAACAGATCTTGTTTCATTGCTCTAAGACTCTGAATATGAAACAACTCTGGAGAAACCCCTACTGCTGCCCCTTACCTCTACAATTTCCTTCTGGTGCGGATGCTCAGACAAAAGAGGTGCGCCCCAGGACTAAAGTGATGAGGTGCTGAACTATACAGCACACGGCCGCGGCATTGATCCCCATGATTGGCTTATTGGGTCACCCTGAACAAATCATTTAATCTACATAACTAAAATTAAATAATAAAACTTCCACTGTGCATTCTATGCTGTTGTGTTTGATTCTTCCCAATATACAGAAGTTGTGATTATTGTAAAGCACACTGGGTTCACAAGCCGAATTGCACTTCCCAAGAATCAACTGAACTGTGCTGAACGTATTGGGCAGGGTGGATGTAAAATCGGGGCTCTTCATCCACTTAAATGAGCTGACAGCTGAAGGGCCAACGTTTGATCATCTTGTTTAAAAGATAATGAAAGAAGCTCTGCAGCTTGGTGTCACCTTTTCTCTTAAAAATGATACTCTGTATATGACTATGAGCATCAAAATATTCTATCAAATTCATTGTTAAAGTATGCAATAATGTAGAAAAGCCCACCAGGGTAAATACTTTCTCACAGCACTGGTGGAAATAGGAGTTGGAATATGAAAATCATCACATACTGGACAAATTAGATACAGAAGATAGATAATGAAAGGCTCTGTACTGTATATGATACATAGATAGGTACATAGCAAATGGAAGATGGAAAGCGCATACTGTATAACAGAGCTGGCTAGCTGGCTAGCTAGCTAGCTAGCAAAGGCACCATGTAAGAGATACTGCAAATAAAAAAGGCATTATTATGATAGATACATTGTATATAGAATATAAAAAGCATTATATAAAAAGATACACAATGAAATATATGACAAAGTAGATGGAATATAAGTGTACATAATGTGCAACAGATAGACAGTGAAGAACAATATATAAAAATATATGGAAAGTGAAAGACACTATATAAAATGATACACAGATAACTGTGTATAATAGATGAAATCTGAAAATCATTATATACTGTATAATAGATAATGAAAGGCACTATATATGATAGATTGATACTAGATAGAATATGAAAAGTATTGCATACTATACAAAAATACATACAGAGTGAATGGCACTATATATAAACTGATATATAGATAGTGAAAAGAATTACACATGATAGATGAAATATTAGAAGCATTTTATACTGTCGGGTAGCACAGGTCCTCACTGTCTGGAATTTGCATGTTATCTCCGTGGTTTTCCTCTACTACTGTATGGGTAATCCGATTTCCTCCCACTGTATATATAAGTAAAACACTATTATTAGTGCTATTACATAGATAGTGAAAGGGACTATAGATATACACTAGCCAAGCCATTACTGCCCCTTAGTGGTCAGAGCCATATGTTGTATCCTTAAAGTGTTAACTACCCCTTTTGAGCAGAAGCTTATTGCTCTAACTGAGGAGCTACTGACCCCTGCAGCTACAGCCATATACTTCTCTTGTAATTGAAGCACTGCTGCTTTCTTTGGCCAATGTGATATTGCTCTCCTCATTGTTCTTTATGGTTATATCCATAGTGTTGTCCTACACTTGAAGCGTTACTGTCCTGTGTGGCCAGAGACTTATCTTTGTTTACTGACTGAGGTTTTATTACCCCACCTTCCCACATGGTCTGGAAACGTATTGTTCTCTTGTAACTGAGGCATTGTTGCCCCTTTATTTGGCCCAAACCTTAATGTTCTTCTTCTAGCTGATGCATTACTATCCCTTGTGGCCAGAACCATATATTTATCCCCTAATTGAAGTGTTACTGCTCCTTGAGGTCAGGTCAGGTTGCGGAACATGCACTGATCCAGCGAGTTGCCACTCCCACCACACGACAAAATAGCTCAGGATCCTGGTTGGCAAACCCCCCCAAGCAGACACGCAGTCCAGTCTCGCTCCCTGGAAATGACCACCAATCTGCCTGAGCCATATGTTATGTGGACGCCCCCTTGGCCTGGTCCTGCCGCTCGGGTCCTCAACAATGAGGATCCTGCAAGCCAAATCACCTTTGAGGAATTGCGCCACATGGCTGTAATGCCGTAACTGACGCTCCCTTACAATGCAGGTAATGTGCCCAATTTGGGAGTCCGTAAGCAACCGCTCATGTGACACAAAGTCAAACCAGCAGTACTCAAGGATTCTCTGAAGAGACACAGTACCGAAGGAGACCAATCTTCGTCGCAGATCACCGATAGTGTTCATATCTCACAACCATATAGCAAAACAGGAAGCACCATGACTCTAAAGACTTGGACCTTCATCATTTTGCAAAGATATTGGGAGAGCCACAAAGCCCTTTCCAGCGACCTCATGACCCACCTTTGTCTACTGACTGCACAGGAAGAGTCACTAGAGACATGAAGGTCACTGCCGAAAAGATCGACACTCGCTCCACAGACAAACACACTGCTGATGTGCCCATGATGACATTAAAGGCCTGGCTCTTGGTTTTTATCAGGGCACTGGCAAGCCCAGACACACAGACTCCTCGCTCAGTCTCTCAAGAGCCCCACTTAAAGCCTCCATTGACTCCATGAAGATCACAGCTTCGTCAGCAAAGTCGAGATCAGTGAATCTTTGTTCACCAACAGATGCCCCACAGCCGCTGGACCCTGCCACCTTGCCCAACATCCAGTCCATGCAAGCACTGAATAAAGTGAAAATGTTGACTTTAATCTCAACATAAGCATCAACATTAAAGTGGAAATGTCGAGAATAAAGTCAACATGTTGATTTTATTCTCGAAATATAGTTTTTTTTTTCTTCCTTATGTCCATATTTTGTTTTCTTCATTGTGGCCCTAATACGATTCTGTAGGGCTATACCACAAATATCATTATAAATGCAAGTTGCAGTTTTATTATTTATGCATATAGCTTAGCTTGAAGCAATGTTTATTTTAATGCAATTTTCCTTAATGATAGTTCAGTTGGAAAAGATGTCATCACCAAGTTGCACTTGTTTTATTTTATTTTTAATTGGTGAATACTGTGTAATGCACCTGGGCTTGAAGTCTTGAAGTAATAGTGTGCTTACTAGAAGTTGCACTATTATTTATTTTGTTGTTATTATTTATTAGTTTAAATATTATGCAATGTAATGATGGTAAAGTTGATTAAAAAGTTACTTTAACGTGTCAGTGGACAGAAATTGTTAACATTAACCGAAAGTGTAGTTGGTTTACAAAAAATATTTACTATTTATTCCTTTTCTAAGACATGTTCAGTGCAATACAACTTTTGACAAGCACCTCTGGATATTTTACCAAGTCTAAATGCCTCCTTGGATGGTTGAAAATATGTTGTCAAAATTTTAGTTTAAGTTGTTTGCAAAATTTGTTCAATAAAAAGGTTCTATATTTTGACTGCAACTGTCATGCAATGTGATTCCTTCCCTTCATTTGTGCCAGCCCCTTGAAAACTATCACTTTATGGGGCCATGCAAACCTGTATTGATACTTGTGTGCACATAAAATGTTTTTTTTGTACAATGTACAATTCTCATGACAGTGGATTAGGTTATTCTTAGCCAGTCTACTGCAACAATTGCAGTGGAAAATGTGGTTAACATCCACTCATGCATGGGAAAAAAATACCGTTGAATACCGAGAAACCGGAATAATTTTGAAAAGTACTGTGATATAGAATTTTGGTCATACCGCCCAGCACAACTTGCGATCAGAATCTTATATTTCTTCTCTAACTGTGACATTGCTGCCCCCTGTGGCCACAGCCACATTGTTCTTCTCTAACGGAGATATTATTGCCCTTTGTGGGCACAACCATATTGTTCGCCCTCTACCTTTCAAACACGTATTAGACACCTGCAAGTTGGCAGCAGGGCACCACATTGTTACCAGTTCTCCTGTTTGATTTTTTAAAATTATTTTGCTGATGTTGACCAACAAAATACTTTACTTGCTAACTGGTGTGGTACCCGTGTAATCTCCCTCAACATCTTTGTATCTAATAGCCTGCCTGATCGATCCGCCGGCTACCTGTGAGCTAAACATCTCATTCGAAATGCGGCAGATGCCTCTGATAATCCTGTTTCCGAGATGAGCCAGTCGCCTGTGAGGTTTGTAAAAAGTTGGCGGATTTAATTAGTGACATGTAGATGGAAAAGATAAAAGAGCAGTTAGGTTGAGGTTCACATTGATCGAGACCTTATCTCTAACTATTTAAATGGAGGGAGCAATTATGCTAAAGTCAGTAGGTGTGCGGCTGACAGCAGAAAGATATACTTAAGGATGATTCAGGATTTTCAGGAGCAAATGCAAAAAAGTTGACATCGAAGAAGGAGGTCAGAAGAACGGCTCTGGTGAGACATCCTGGGCAGGCTCTGCTTTTGTCCTTTTTGCCTGACAGCTTCTCTTCATATGCAATTATAAATATATTCAGTTCACACCCAGAGGATCATTTCAAGTTTAACACCTTCAAGGGATTCTTGCTGAAGTTTCTGTTAGTACTCAGAACATGCTAGCAATGCCATTTAAACCTCACAGCCTGATTTTCCACAGTGAATGCCAATCCATAAAAGGTGCAGCACAACTACTTCCATTTTTTTTACCCAATGAAGAAAACAAAATCTTGAATGTATGTGTGTATACAGTCTACCGGTCTATGGGCTCAGTGCTGGGCAACATGTAGGTGTGTGGTGTAGTGTCTGTATGAAATGACACTGGCCGAGATGGAAGTAAAGATCAAAGGGGGCACACTGGTGGCACTATATGATAGATAATCTTCAATATATCAGAAAATAATAATTTTAATAATAGACACCTCATACCTCTATTGTAGGCACAGAGCTGAACAGTTTGACATCCGTGGCAGAGCGACGGGCGCTGAGCAGACTCCTGTCAATCATGGAGAATCCACTAAACAGGATCATCTCCAGACAGAGGAGCAGCTTCAGCGACAGACTACTGTCACCGTCCTGCTCCACTGACAGACTGAGGAGACCCCACACTATGCGACTAAAACGCTAACATTATACAAGATTATTGACTGTTATACCTGCCTTGCACTCTCCACCTTGCATTTAACTTGCACTGCGTTTTTATTGCTCATTAATTAATATTGTTTTTATCAGTATGCTGCTACTGGAGTATGTGAATTTCTCCTTGGGGATTAATAAAGTATCTATCTCTCTCTCTCTCTCTCTGTCTAGTTTATACAAACTTCAATATAAAATTAACATGTATTCCAAGTATTTTTTGTTTCTTGAAGTTAACCTCTGTAAAAACACTACATAATGCCTCTTACTCCACACATATTATCAAACAATAAAGTGTAATCAGGTCAAACACATCATTTTAAACCCTCCTACTTCCTCACTTCTGAAGTCCTCATACTCCGCACACACTTTAAAACCACTGCTTGAAATATTAGAAATAGCACTCACACCACGAATAACCCACCACTATACATACACAGTTACTCCTACTACTTACAGGGGATACTTTCAGATAATATTTTTTTAACAATGAATCATAAATTGATTTTCAGTTCTCCTTCAACAAAGGAAAACAGCACCCCTTTAACCTGCCCAAACAGAGATTTCCAGCTTGATCAGTTTTATGCATCTACTTAATACAAACAAATTCCAGCTTTATCCCTGATATACAGCACAGTAATGTTCATCTTGAAGATCAAAGGAATATCAACAGGATCTTTGGCACATTGTTTATTGTTACAACATCTAATAGCAGCTTGTTTTGCTTCACTTATCGAAAGTTCAATAACTGAACCTTACGTTAGCTCTTCTGGTTGCAGAGATAGATACAAAAGGTACTATATAATAGATCAAATTACAAGGAACTACATAATAAATATAGTAAACAGACAGACAGATAGATATCAAATGCACTATACAATAGATAGTGTGGCCACAAAAGGGGCATCTTAGGATGCCAAACCCTCAACACAACTACACAAACCCCAATTACAGGTTCAAACAATCTTATTTGAAGTGTATACCTTCAATGCACACATCATAAGTCACAAATCATTCCTTTTCTCCCAAATTTTCACAGTATCTTCCTCCTCCCAATTCTGGCTCCCCAAATGAGATGAGTAGGTCCCTTTTATGCCAGCCCTGGGAGCATTTCCAGTGCCACAACATTGCTTGAAGGGAGCAGGCGGAAGCTCCACTAAGTAGGCACAGCTGTTTCCTGCAGCTCCACTTGGCGGCCACTACTGAATCCAACAGTGCTATAGAACAGGACTGCGGTTTCCAGTGTGCAAAGTGGGTGTTTACTGTACATGAACACCAACCATCCCAGCCAGGATCAATCCATTGTCACCTGTACAATAGATAGATAGATACAGATTGCTCTTGCTCATACAAACACACTATCTTGGGGGTTACTATAATGTCTCCTGCTAAAGAGGACAGACACTGAAGCCAGACTAAGAGGATAACTAGGAGCAGAATCCCAGCCCTTTCTTTCCAGGTGGCCTGCCAAAGTATGACACTACTTGGTTCACTTAGGACAATCTGCAAGTTATTTTAATTTTTTTATAGTCACTGAATAGTCATGTGGGTACCCACCACTACCTGGTTTCAGTCAACTGCTTACTCAGTTTAGACCTGGTTTAAAAAATTCCAAATGAGGTGCAGGTGATTATAAAGTAATGGCAGAAACCCAGAAAGTGCCAATGCTGGTTTGCCTGGAGACAAAGCACTGATAAAGTTATCAGAGGGGCGTGGCCAGACAGATTCCATTTGTGTAACATGCTAATCCCACTTCAGTCACTGAACTAATGTACAATATACACCTTCAAAAAGTCTCAGCAGAAAGTAAATTTATTTACATATACCATTTGCAATTTCCGACAGAGGCAATATCAGAAATTACAGGATCCAATAACTTTTCCATCTCATAAACCCATGGAGGCCATTTCAGCTTTATGTGGTTCTTGTCACACCAAAATGCATCATGTGGCAGCAGGAACTCTACAATGAATAAACCTCTTCACAGTCTGAGCTGCATGGGTGATAAGAGGCAGAAAAAAAAAATCAGTTCGCCCTCTGAGATTCTTTTAACCTTCAAAATGCTGGTAAGAGACCTGCAGCGTTCATCCAGCATAATGTGCTTATCCACTTCAGAGTGGCAGTGAGCTGCTGTCTAACCTGGTAGCATTCACTACCAAACACGAACCAATCCTAGATGGAGTGAGTGCCAGTCTATTGCTGCTCAGAGTGACATTTCGACAATGAAGATGTGCAGCAGGTTCATAGAGTTAACATTTAAAGCCTACAAGGAGCAGAAGCTGACAAGGAGGTATTTTAGCAGAGAGGTATCACACTAGTGCAGATACTTTAAAGAAGATTCCACAGTCAAGATTCCACACTCTATTTTGATTACTCCCTGTGTTCAAGCTGTCTTGCTGTTGTTTCTTTAATAATTACTTTATTTTCATATTTTGTCCTTCTTACCATTATTTTGGTTTGAAGACACTCATCTCAAGCCAATTACATAAATGCAGACAAACCATGAGCCAATGTTCCTTAAAAGTGGGTGTGAACAATTAAGACAGTTCACTGAGTGTCACATTTCTAAACCAATCCAACACCTAATGAAGGCGGGGCTCGAAATAGGGGGCGGGGATTTTTGAACTACAAAGAGTGGTGGTGCACTTGATAAATTGATCAATGATCAAGCATCTGATTACTATCTACAGCTAAAAGTGTGCTAAAAAGTCCCCAATACGTTATACAGTTTAAATGTGTCATGTGTATGGACAGCACACTGCATGCATTTAAAATAACCTTTTGGCAGGGAAAAATCATTTTTTAACATCAGATTATACTGTACACTGACACTGGAAAAATCAACAGACTGGTTGATGTACTGTTGCAGGTGCCGTGTCTGCTCTCTGTTATTCAGTTATGTTGGTAGTGTAAGGTTGAAAGAACTGGCAGCTATATTCATGAAAATATGAATATGAATTGCAAGAAAATGAGGTGCCACGCCCCATCACAAGAAGATGAAAAGTACTTCCATTAAGAGAGTTGATGACAAAGAGCTACAGGAGATTGAGATTGTAATACTTAAAAGCACCCAAATTAGTAAATATGCGTAACGACATTGACACCACCCCAACAGGACCATGGACGAGGTTGTATAAACATCCAACTTCTGACAAAACGTCTAAATGAATATCTAAAGTAAGTTAATATTACTATCTAATTGGAAATGCAAACATCGATATCCGCAGAGCACAGTGCTAATCTACAATCTATATGCTGTTGTTATGGCAGGTAGTGATGCAATAAGTCAGGATGACAGAGAGACAATCTAGCACAGCACACAGATGTACCCCATAAACGTGTGGGTCCAAGTAACTGCAAAGGTCTACAATTTATCTGCTGGTCATTCAACCCCATTTCCCAAGTTGGCTCCTTCACTTAAAGCCTCACCTTTGCTTTTGGCTCCAGACTCAGATGACAAGGGTGCAAGGAACAGTGACATCACTTCCAGTTCTAAACACTTGAACCCACACCTTTAAACAAAGTGCCACCACAGCCTTTTCATGTTTTTCATCCAATTACATAGGGGTCACCTTTTGACGCTCTAACACTTTATCCTTGTTTGCCTCTTTTATCTTACATCTTTAAGGTTCAGTTACTTTGTACTACTGAACTCTTGAATCGATAAAAGCAAAGTTAGCATTCTGTTTTCTCTCAGCGTCAAGTCCTCTGTTCAGTTTCTTTTGTTCTCACTTTGTCTTTGCATAGTAAGTTTATATACTTGTCTAAGACATGAGAAGAATCTTTTTGATTTTTTTTCCTTAAAACCCAGACTTTTAAAGTGCATGAACTGGAGGAAATTGGTGGTAGGTTGTGAGAAAGAAACCCTGTGGGAGGAGTGCTCAATAGCAAATTTTGCCGCTATTTACTATAAACTTTTTAACAAGCTGCCTTCAGATGTACATTTTCATTTCAGAACCACATCTGTCTTCATAAAACTATGAGGACACTCCAAGAGCATATACCCCTGTTGACAAGAGGACATACAGTACAGCATACAAATATTGTATTTATTATTAAAAAAGCAATTTTTACCTGCCAGGACAGACAGCAGCTCCCATGTTGTATTTATTTGAGTGTATCTGTGTCTGTGATTGTGCAGTGTGATAAGCTGGCACCACAGCGAAGAGTGGGTCCATGCCTTGTGCTCAATGCTGCGGACATAGGCATTGACTCCTCATATCTCTAAACTTGATTGGGTCAGGACATTTATTTTCTAGAGATTTTCTCTACTCATTTCCCAGTATCATTAACTGGATGATAAACTGTTCTGAAGTGCCAAATATCATTGACTCTGTGCCTCCTGATGCCTCACTCCAAAATCTTGGCTACATGGCCTGACACCAAATCAAGAGATCTGCTTTAGACTCCAATGCTGTACCAGAATGCCATGGGAGTACACCGAGTATAGTCAGAATAGGATGGCAGCTGTCACCTGAAGAGAAATCTACTCAGATGGTACCCTTCGCGTCTCAGCTTCTTCAATAGGGGCTGCTAAATTCAAAATGCAGAGAACTGTGTTAGCTAGTCGAGCTAAAGGAGAACTCCCTCCTCTCTACAGTCCAGTTGGGTGTCATGTTCCAAGAGTGATTTCTTTTCATTTTACACTTCATGCTACTAGGAAATATACCAGAGGATGTTTACAACATGGTGGTCTAGTGGTTAGCCCAGTGCCTACTTGTTGGGTTTGAGTCGTATATCTAGTTATTGTTTTTGTGAACTTTGTAGGTTTATCCCTTGTCTGTGTGTTTTTCCTCCATGAAGTACTCAAAGTGGGGTTTCTTTTGCTTTCCCAAACAGGTGCAAGTTAGACTAAATGTGTGTGTGAGTGATCCCTAAAATTAACTGGTTCAACTTCCAGATCTTTCTTGCCCTAAACCCTGTGATGCCTGGATAGGCAAAATAAATGTAAAATAATGGGAGGTATCCCTAAGACACCATAGCAACAGCAAGGGGGAAACAGCTGAGGCTGTATCCATGACAACACACCACCAAATATACTGGAATACTAAAACATAGAAACAGCACAAAAAAAAAAAAAAACAGCTGAAGCTATACCCATGACAACACACCAGAAAGTAAACTGGAATAACACATCATAGCAACAGCATGAAAAGAACAGCCGAGACTGTCTCCATACCAACACACCACATACTATACTGGAGTACTACACAATAGCACCATCAAGGAAAGAACAGCTGAGGCTGTATCCATGACAACACTTCAGAAATTATACTGGAGTAATTACATCATAGAACAGCATATGTACCCCAATACTTTATGATGTATTCACGTCATTTCACGTGTACTTGAGTAGAACTGAGATTTACTCCACAACCACAAGCTCCATGACATCATACCATTAGGAATACCAGAGCAATATCATGGAAAGAACAGATGAGGTTAACTCCATGATGACAGACTGGAAAATATATTGATGAGGAACTCAGTAGGAACATACTCAGAAGTATTCTTGAGTACAACAACTTAGACATGACAAGAGAAGCATAACTGAGATCCACAAACATCACCTGATAGAATACTTCATGACAAAGCACCAGAAAGTATACTGGAGTCCGACACCAGAGGAACACCATGGGAAGAAGAGATGAAGTTAACTGCATGATCGCAAAATTGGACTGAGAACATCTCTGCAGGAACACTCTAAGGAGGACAGTTGATGACAACTCCATAACCACCTCCTGAAAATAAAACTGGAGACGAATTGCACCCCTAAATACTTCAAAGTATGCTTTGAGTACAAATAACAAAAATATTTATTTTCCAGTTGATATTGGATGTGTGTTGGCAAAGTAATTAGCACTGGTGTCTCATAGCTCTGGGCAGCTGGATCAAACCCAAGTGTGGCGATTTCCCATATCTTGTTGATTTCTTACTGACACATTTGTTAGATTAATTGGCCCAGATGGGGTATGTTTGCGCCCAGTGATGGACTGTCATCCCAGCTGGCATCAGTGCTATAGAAAAGGATCGAGCCCAACTCAATCCTATAATGGAAATACTGGGAACCCAACATATATGGTTGGACTTTTTAATATGTAGTTGCATGTTTTTTCCACAACTGTATAAGATTTGAAATTCAAATTTGTTTGAATTGCAGAAATGTTTCAAATTTAATTTTTTGTTTTTTTGTTTTTAAGTTGAAGTCTGAATCAGAAGAATGGGATGTTATGTAACTTTTTCATAGCAAGCAATGGCCACATTCCACACTTCGCAGGATTTTTTTTGCTTTTTATTGAACTTGAGAGAATCCCCTCTTAAAAGCTAAGATTAAAATACACTCATTCCAGGATTTGTTTTTTAAAAAAACAATTAGATAGGAAATGATGTCTAATTAGAGAGCAGCTTGAAATGAAGACTTGAAAACCACTGTAAGGCAACAGGAATGATGGATGATTTAAAACACAACAAACCTAAAGTTGTACAAAAAGCATATACAGGTTACATGACCATAAACAGTACAAAGTGCAACTATACATAAAATGTTATACTGTATATATTATGGTTGGGTGCGGGAATGACAGCTCAGGATGCAGTGAGAAAATTTTGGGTTGCCAACATGGTCATCCCTTTTATTGTCCAGAGACAACAAAATAAATAGAAATAACCAAAAACAATTCTCGTTGGCAAGTGTCCCCTCAGTGGAATATCTCAAAAGCAAGGCAAAGGTTGCAGTCGTTCAATCTGGTGGATTCCTCTGGCCACAAATCACACCTTCTTCCCCAGATACGTGTGACATTACGGCTGTTGGACTGGAACAGACAGAGCTAAATTCTTCACTTGGCAGCTTCTTTACACTGTGGCAAAAAGGAGACGACAACGTTTAGAGCAGTGCCCCCTCTCATCTCAGTGGGGTTATTACATACCTCGACTAAGCCTGTGAGGATGTCATAAGAGACAGTTTAAGGGCTCAGGAGGCAGTAATTCTACACCTGTCCAGGGGATGGCGCTCTCTCTTTTCCTCCATCTGCAGACCAGAAGACAGACAGCTCTCTTCCAATGACATCACTTCTGGTGTCCGCCCACCTGAACCCGTCTCTTCCTGCCCAGCAGCCATACAGCTGTAAGAACTGCCATCTTATTCAGACTGTGGTCTGAAATTACTTGTTTTGTGTCATTAAAAACTCAAACCTTTATAATTATATGGTGTAGGCCAATAGGTGCCCCAAAACACCACCTTTGTCTTGCTTATCTTTTACAATATATGATCCAGCCCAGTAGTCGCAAGGATTCAAGATGGATGTCTGTGCAGAGTGGGAGTTCAGGTTCAGTTTAGACAAATTTCTGCCTACTGCGACTTGATTAATTCATTCATGTACTTTACATGGAGAATGTTTTCCTAATCTGCATATTTTGTTTTTCATTTAAAGCTGTGTTTTTCATACACAACAACTGTTTTGAATTAGCGGTTTCATTTGAATTCTAAGTAATTTTCCACATCTATTTTTAGTATTGGGAAATGTATGACAAATACAGAATTAATTGTCAGTTAAACTCTTGTAAGCAGATGTTAATCAGTGGCCTTAGCAATAAAGACATTTAACAAATAGCAGCAACAGTTCTTTTTTGTTAAGCCTGGTTGCAACGGTATTTTACATTTCGAAGCCTTCTTAATAAATTAGTTAACATTTATGAATATTAGCTGGAATCTAGCACACTGACAGGAGATGTAATTGAATTTTTTAAAATGTCTTTCCATAGTGAATATTATCTCAAGACGTTTCAGATACACAACCATCATCAGGGTGTAGAAGACAACAATCTTTCTGTTATTTTTGTTTTTCATTTATTTCCTTTTTCCATGGTTCACTGCCATTTTATTGATGTGCTGCCATATGTTGCTGTGAGATATTGTTATAAATGGTTTTACTACTAACTTTTTTGCATTTTTCTTTAACAATTTATAAGGTTGAGTACTCGTCGTGGGCATTTCCGGAGGCCTAGATTCCAGTTTTTTCCAAATTAGTTTTTGTGATTGAAAGCTTAAATTTATTGCTTTGATTTATTTTGCACCATTTTTGACCGCCAGTTTGGTTATCGCATCAATAACACTGCTCTATGTTGTCAGTTAGGTGTGTCCTCTGAGTCTGTGGTAATAACGGGATGGGTAAAAAGGTTGCCGTTTGGGTACTTCTTCATCTGAGTTTATGGATTGCAAAAGCCTTTTTGATGATCATCACTTTACATGTGCTTGAGCAGAGCTAAGATTTAGTCTACAACCACAAACTCCATGATATCATACATCATTAGAAATACTCAAGGCCTACACCAGAGCAATACCATAAGAAGAGGAACTCCAAGATCACAATTAGGCCCGAGAGCAACACTGCAACACCCTGAGAATGACAGTTGAGGATAACTCTATGACAACACACAGTGGAGTTTTATAGTAATGGGAAATACACTTAAAACACCAGAGTGGACATCAAGCATCCATTTAAAAAAGCTAGATATGTGCCAGTGGTGGAGTGATATTTTGTATTTAATATGATAAAATGTGTTGTGTCTTTATTTGTATGTCAGACAAACAAAAAGTAATATTAGTGTTTCAGGAGGAATGTTTTATTTCTTTGAGGACAGCAATGCTTTGGTAACCTAACTAACCAACCCAAACACCCCCCCTAAAAGTCTATGACTAACTCAGAATGTCAGATTTATTGCAGGGTTGGATTGGGGGCTGTTACCTCAAACTGGTTTGGCAAAGGGGTATTCTGTGCAGGGCATTCTATGAAACCTCCCCCGTTGGAAGCTGGCAAGCTTCAGCTAAACAAATGGTATCCACTACTTGAGGGCAGGTGTGAAAATGCAGTGTGTGCACACATTGGTCTGAAGCATTGCTGTCTGGGACTGAATTTGAATCAGAGTCCACTCTGCACCACAACGCCTTATTGGTCTAAGGATTTGGACAGAATATATAAGTTGGTCACTTTAGCCTTCCCTTCTCTCTCTCACACCCACACACCATGGCCATACATAGAACACAATGAAGAGCTCCACTCGGTAGCCATACTGAGACAGGCATGTGGCCTGTCCTGAAGAAAGCCAACTAGAAATGATAACTTGACCAGAAACATTTCAGTCACTACAAGTTTGTGTGCTGCCTGAAACTACACATCTAGCATTTATCAGGTTATATGGTTGCCAATATTCACATATACTTGGCTTCATTATTATTATTTTATGAAAAACTATAACTTAACTCCTGTTTGCAGTTTTACTCTTATGTAGAAAGGAAGATGGAAGAGAAGTACTAAAGCACAATACCTTATAAACAGTGGTAAGTCTATAAGATTTGAGGCATTCTGATAAAATCTACACAAGAAAGAGTACAAAAGGGAAAAGTAGTGTAATATAGTACTGTAGCAAGACAAAACAGTAGGTGGCTGTTCCTGTCCCAGACCAGACAGAATATTTTCCCCACTAAAGACCCACAGCAGGTCCTACCTGGAGTCCTTGTGTGATTTTGAACTTAACCAGGTGAATAAAGTCACGGTGGCTTGGCATTGAAAGATGATGTTAATAATCCTTCCTTACTTTATATCATTTCATTGTGCAATTCCTTTGGTCTGTCAAGAGAATCAAAGAGTTTTAAGCCTCGCGCAAAAACCTCAGTAACAAAGGACAACACAAAAGCCAAGGCCTACAAGCCACCAAAGGGACAAAGTCGTGGATTAACTCAATTTGGGGAGCCGCTGCTGCAAGATGGAATCTTTGAGCTCTAATCGCTCCAGTTTAATCACTCACCATTTGAGTTCACACTCTCCTTTTTTTTGTGTCCATGGGTGTAATTATGTTCAAGAATCAATTTCAAAGCAAATCTCCCATACTTTACAAGCTTTTCTAGGCAGACGCGCTCCTGATGAGATCAGGTAAGACAGAAGACTTGGAAGCCACCATGACAGAAAATGAAGCGGCCGAAGAGAGAGATGCCCAATAATGGGATATTGAGCGGGCAAGAAATAAAATATGATGAGTCTGCTTATGATATAGCGCAAACAAAGAAGTTTGGTGTGTGTTTTCGCTTGCAATCAATAAGCAATCGATCGTCGGTTTCAAAGACAGAAGCCGAAGAAAATGAGACGGAGCTTGTATAATTAATTATGAGAATGCGCTCTTCATAAATGCAATGTATATTTACACACTTGGAGCACCATCGGGCTAAACGTCGTTGATGTTAACATTTTATGAGGGAAAATCAATAATTAATTTACAGTTTGTGAATGCACAATATACCAAAGAGATTGCCAACCATGGGGCTGCCCAATCAGAGAACGGGTGCAAGTCATTATATAGAAATTTACGGAACCCAAGAGAAGGCCTGGTTATTGACAGCCTTGAGTAAAAATAGAATTAGCAATAAAGACTCAAAATACTGGGGAGCACTGAATTACTGCTGCATCTCAGAGAAATACATAATTAAATAAAAAAGGTGATCATGCACAGGGTCTTTGGAAATGTAAAAGAAAATTTGACATTAAAAAGCATCTCTTAGGTTAATTGAAATATGAAAAAGGAAAAATCACCTGGTTCACCATTCAGAGATGATTTATTAGGGGCTTTAATTATACAGGGAGTGGGGGGTCGATTTTCATTCCTTCGTACTTCTTCCATTAAATCTGACGTGACCTCTCAGGATAACATGACCATTCTCTTTTATGGGCCATATGTTTGGGTTATCTTTAGACAACATGGTGGCACTGTGGTTGGTCTTGCTGTCTTCCAGTGCCCCAGCTTCATGTGCATGGTTTATCAGACAAGACTTCATAGTGTTAAAGAACACACACAGAATGAGAGCCCAGACCAGACAGGGCAGACTCAATTACACATCTAACTCAGCTCTCCATTTATTTTAATACCTCAACTTACGGATTCAAATTCTGGGTTAGGTGTGAAAAAATTCCAAGCAGCACTGGACACCTGGGCCAGAATGGTGGCTGTCCATCACAGAGGGAGCTCAAAAGCAACCAGACTTATCCATCCATTTTCTAAGCTTATTCATTTAAACACTCTGAGGCATTTCCATCCATTTCACCATTTATTAAAGTTTGTGACCTGCAGGGGATGTTGAAGTACCCCAAACCCCAGACACAACTCTACAAACACAAGTCTTGGTTGCAAATAAATTATTTCTTTCAGAAATACCTCCAAACAGGCTTCTTAACACAGTTTGAACAACTTAATTTCTCTTGTTTCTTTTCTCTCTCTCATCTTCCACCACTCCTCCCAGACAAGCTTCACCCTCTTATATCTAACTCACTTGGGTGAGGCACAGCGGGTCTTTTTAGACCAAGGAGTAGTTCAAGTGCCAGGGCACTGCCCATAGGTAGCACTTATGTATCAGGCAGAACCTCACCAAAGTAGTGTCTCAGATCTCTGCAGCACCCCTTGGCAGTACCCATGGAGCATGTCAGAGGAGTAAAGAACCTGAACAGGGGGCCTGCCCTTGTCCTTCTGTTAGACTGGCATCCTGGCCAGGTAGGGATCTTGGGTCCTTCCTGCTGGGACACTGGCATATTAACTCTAAGGCTGTCATCTCCTACCAAACTACTGGAATTGGTAGGGAACAGACTGCCTTTCTTCTTGGCCACTCAGCACATTACCGGCTAGGTAAGGAATCATGTACCACCCCATTCGTGATGCCAACCCAAGCCTGCCGTCCATCACAGGTAGCTTATTCAAAATAAAAAATTGAGATAGACCCTATCCAGACAGAATTTGATGCAAAGCCAGAGCCCACACACACACAAGCATTCACACACATTTGCACACACCTTCTCATCTATCCATTCATTTTCTAAAACTGCTTAGTCTACTTCATGGTTGGAGATGGAGACTATCCTGGAATTATTAAATGCATGTCAGAAACAGTTTGAAAAGAAGGCAAACCTGGTACAGAGGACACCAAGCTCTACTGAGGCGTCATTCATCTATCCATTTCATTGAATTGTCATGGCAAAACAGATCTTGAAAGCCTCTAGGTGCAAGGAAAGAACCTACTGCGGGGTATAGGACTTAAGAATCCACCACTTGGTCAATTCATCTTGCAGATATTCGATTATTTCATAAAGAGGGTCCTCCTTGATCATTTTGGCTCACAAATGCTCCGCAGTTTCATCCAGCATATTGGTTGGTAAAAAGGACCTTTGCCATAACAGGCCCTAGGCGCACATAAAGAATGCTCGTTTGGTAGATCGGCCCCTCCAACTGGCCTATCTGGGTTTGGGTTCCATAGAAAAAGATTTAGTGTTGTGGAACAAAGAGACTTCCAGAGTCCCAAAAATAGTTGGGGAGCCCATCTGGCCACCCCAATTTGTGAGGCAACCAAAAAAAAAGGTCACGAAATGTCAAAAAAATAAACAGGCACTGGGGGGCTGCAGCATTGCAAAACAGTGAAATAGCCAATCCGGTTCTATTTCAGTGTCTCTGACTGGGGAGGCTCCATCCTGTCGAAGGCTTGGGACACAAGTGAGATGCTTTCTTCTGGGATCGGCCGTTTCTATATGCTCTGGACGGCAAGGGGTGGTAACTTTTGGAACAATGGGTGGCGCAGTCAGTTACTATCTTAGAACGTGGTCTCTGAACTGAGGAAGGAAGAGACAAGTTAGTTAGCAACATTGCCCCTGGGGTGGTAACGCATACCCGATGACAGCCAGCAAAGTGATCCACAGATGTGTAGGTATGGCAATGTTGTTAATGATTAATTTCCAAATGACATTTTCTAGGTAATAACTAATCACGGTCACAAAATATGTGTTGAATAGCACATACATGTCAAAATTTTGCTATATTCTGAAAACATGACAATAAGTACCCTAGAAACCTAAACGTGGTTTAGAAGTTCAAAGAGACCAAGTATCAATGTCACTGTTAACGGTGTGAATGACAGTGTTTGCGGTGCCTGTTACAATAATATTACTACTTCTATGACTGTAATGTTTATTTATCGGAGTCCTGAATAGTCAGCCATAGCCGTATAAAAGCCAATCATTTTTAATGAGAAAAAGCAAATGTTATTTTAATGCCTAACTTGAGAGTAACGTTAATTAGGTGCTTAATGCCCAGATTTCTGAATATCGGATGTGTTGATAATGCCAGAAAATGAAACCATTGCATTTTCCTGACATTAATTAATACCTCACCACAGGTTATCATGGATATAAACATGGTAAACTACAGCTATTTATACATTGCCATTCTCCCCCGCCAAAGAATACCATAAATACACTATCCGTTTTCAAAATGCCGGGAACGTTGCAATGTAAGAGGCTCAGGATTTCGACTACAAATTGGAAACACCTGTCACTTGTAACTCGTATTAATAGGCTGTCCTTCAGCAAACTGATTAATTTGTTACACAAAATGGCATCTCTGACATCTCGCATTAAATTCCTCCGTCTCTGTGTTATAAGTCAGTTTCAGTGATGGGTGGAAAAGTAGCAGACAATGTTTGACAGAAGGATGATGTGAGCTGTTTGATTTGCTGATGCTCCTTGCATCCAAGGCACAACAAATGCAAATGAGCCAAGTTTCATGAGTGATGCTAATAAGAAAGGAAACATTGAGAAAAATAAGGTTAATAAAAACAGTGGTGGAGGCATTAGGGCCGGAGTGACAGGTTATAAGAAATAAACCGTATATGCGTGTTGTGAAAAGGAAGCTTCCCTTTGCCCTTTGTAGAATCCGAGGCAGAAGTGTTTTCAACAAGTGAATACATTTATTACAAGCAAAACACGCGTACAGCGGCTTTAGAATTGCATTATTGCTTTTTGCAGACAACGTGGTCCTTTTGGCTACATTGGGCTGTGAACTCCAACATGCTTTGGGACAGCTTGTGACCAAATGGGAAGAGGCAGGGATGAGGATCAGAACTTCTAAATATGAGGACATTGTCTGTAGTAGAAAAACGCTGGATTATACACTAGTGCACAAGAGTGAAAGGGAAGGTCTACCAGCTACGTTATATGGGTTGGAGATGGTGGCACTGACAAAAAAGACAGGAGACAGAGCTGGAGACGGCAGAGTTAAAGATGTTAAGATTTGCATTGGGTGTGACGAGGATGGACAGGATTAGGGACATGTACATTAGAGGGTCAGCTCAGGTTAGAGGGTTTGGAGACAAAGCCAAAGAGGTGAAATTGTGTTGGTTTGGACACGTGCAAGGGAGAGATGCTGGGTATATTGGGAAAAGGATGTTAAAGATAGAGCTGCCAGGCAACAGAAAAAGAGGAAGGCCTAAGAGGAGGTTTATGGATGTGGTGAGAGAGGACATGCAGGTGATGGATGTAACAGAACAAGATGCAGAGGACAGAAACATATGGAAGAAGATGATCAGCTGTGGCGACGCCTAACGGGAGCAGCTGAAAGAAGAAGAAGAAGAAGAAGATCCTCTCTGAGTGGGAGGTGATTTACTGCTTCAAGTGGAGAAGTTTTAGTATCTCAGAGTTTTTTTGAGTGTGAGCGAAATGAATGGCGAGACTGATCGATTGGGGTGGCAAGCACAGTTACAATGTCACTATACCAGTCTGTAGTGGTGAAAAAGAAGCTGAGCCAGAAGTCAAAGCTCTCAATTTACCGGTCGATCCATGTCCCTATCCTCACCTATGGGTAATAACTAAAAGCATAAGATTGCAGGCACAAGTGGCCAAAATGAGCTTTCTCCACAGAGTATATGGTCTGTCCCTTAAAGATATTGTGAGAAGCACAGACATCCAGGAGAGGATTGGAGTAGAACCACTGATCCTTCACATTAAAAAAGGAGCCAACTGAGGTTATTTGGGCATCTGGTATGGATGCCTCATGTATGTGTCCCTGTCGAAGTTTTATGGACATGACCAGCTGGGAGGAGACCCCAGAGAAGACACAGGGCTCGTTGGGAAAATTATATGTGGCAGGGGAAAGGGACATACACACTGCTAAGATATCCTCTTATGCATTCATTTTATGAAATGTCACACATACAAGCATAGGGTGTGTCTCATGAGTTTGTGTTGGGGGGAGACAGGGGCAGGGGTCTTGTTATTGAAGTTTCCTACAAAGCAAATCGACGAGGCCTCAACATTCAGACAACAACCAAATCTGAATCTTCACTTGTCTGCCCAGTTGTGGCTCACAAAGTTCAGCCAAGCCCCAAATACTAACTGCTGGCTTCAGGCCCAAAGATGGGGCGCTGACAAAAACAACTATAAATATCACAAAAATAAAGCAAAAGCCCCACAAGGAGGGTCAGCGTAAACTTCCCTGGTGCGCCACACATTTGCTCGCCTCCTTGGTGTGCCGCTCCATTGCTTCCCTCTTGACAACCTACTTTGAGGTTTTACTCACACACTTCTGCAAGTATAAAAGTTTGTGTCTGCTGGGCAGTTGCCAATCAGTCAAATCACAACTTTAGGAAGATGAACACGTGGTCTTTACATATGTCCCTCTGCTGATTGTGCAGCTTGCTTTGCTTTAGCAAGGTTTGGACTGGTGGCCCCTTGTCTAACTCCAATAAAGACAAGTCTTCCACTCTTCCAGTACAACACCATCACTTCAGCCGTTGTTACAGCTGCACCCTATGCAACAAGGTCTGATCTAGTACTGGATCTATACTAAAACTTTCACTTCTGTATTAAAGCAAGAGTCCGTCTCCCAGTACAGGTACCAAAACATTTCAGCAGCAAGTCACAGATAACTCCCAAATCCATCGTCATACTCTAGCCTCCATGGTATACTGTACCATCGTGCCAAACTACACACCACTTACAGGGTGGATCCCCTATGAAGTTCTAATCATATCAAAGTGTGCAGTTTTGTGAAGACTACGATATAGACTTTTTTTTTTTCAAAACCACAATAGAGAGAGTATTGAGAGGGTAAGGGGGATGGAGAGACGGAGAAAAAAGCTGACGTTTACTTATGGTACCGACAATCCTAAAAGGCTGGTACCATGCCATTTAAAAATTATGGTGTCATGCAAACATGAGATTAAACATTCCTCTTGGCCATCATTACAAAGTACATGGAGTGAGTAACATAGAAAAAAATATTCTTTTTAGGACGGAGTATTCTTTTATTTTTTAAAGATATGAAATTCACAGCAGTATCTGCACAGCTATTAAAGCTCAGGCCGCAGGTCAATTACAATTTGAACTTTCTCTTAGTAAAAGAAAGATGTCAAGAGGAAATTCAGTTCTTAACAAGTCCTGAAAGAAAAAGAAATGAGCACAATATTTGAGCTTCAACTGGTGCTTTGTTTTTTCAAGTTGTATTTATTCATCTAGTCTTTGACTTCTGCTACATTGGTCTTTCCTCTCGGTTTGCCTTTTGAATTTCTGCCGCTCACTTTACTCATAAAATGGAAAAAGATCAACAGAGTTCATGTCAAGACGAACATGTAGCAAAATCCATGCAACAGTCCCAAGCCAGTTTATGAGCTAAACTTTCACCTTCTGCTTATCATCAGCAGCAAAACTAAACCCCAAAGGAAAACACTTTAAAGATAATTTAAGGACGCCATTTACAAAAAAGGAAAACACAATTTTTACTCCGTAAAATGCAATGATTTAGCAAACCGCACATTGCTTTCATGCGCTTGGCTGAGCCAACGGATATTGAAATGTTCTCATCAACAGCACATCACGTTCTTAATAGCAAAGATTCAAATGAGGCAAATTCCACACTGCAAAACAGAATAAGAACTTTTCAAAAGTTCTCCTGGATAATAAATTCATGTGTATTTTATCTTTCCTTCATTAGAGTCCATAAAAGGGATGCATGTGTATATTACATTATACAGATTGTGAAAGAAGGCCTTGCAATATACTAGTGCCCACAATATGGTTGGTTCCTGCATTGTACCCATTGCTGCCAGGATAGGATGTTACCCTGACCCCCTACAATGACTCGGATATAAGCTAAAAGGCGAGCTGGACTTCTAAGCACTTCTAAAAGTTTGACACCCCATTGCATTATCGCTGACAAAAATTCCAATATGTTTGGCAAAGCCCTGAAACAGTCCTGAAATGCCCTAAAGTGTTGGCTTCTTCCACTCCCAGTATCTGGATTAATCAGGTTTGAGAAGTATGGATTGGCATCCCCTGTAGGACTTGTTCCTGCTGTTTGGATACACTCTGACTCTCCACAATGCAATACTGGATTAAGCAGGTTTGAGAAGAATGTCTGTCATGCATTTGTATCCGAGGGTCACCTTCGAGGCTTATCTAACTTATGTGCTACCACTCCAGGACACCAGGGGGTGCAACTGTTAACTCTAATATCTCTCTTATTACCCACAGCTCTGAGACAACGCCCACAGAGAGGAACTGACCATGCCCCTTCAAGTCTGGGAGCTACAAAAGCTCGAACTGGCAGGACAAAATTCAGGACAAAAGTGCACCGCCTTACATAGCTCTGATCCTGTGAACAGACTGCTCTCTCCAGAGCCTATTGCTGTAACGTTAATAGCTAAAACATTTTCATTTGTTAACTCTGTGCTATCACGCACCCATAGTTTTCAGGTTTTTTTTGTTCCATGTAAATAGGGTGTCCCAGTTGGCACAACAACCTTCCATTTGAGTCATGTCCTTCCCTCGACCAATGACATCTTTCAGGGGATTGAAGTTCCCTGTAGGACTTATTCCTGCTGCTTGCATAGGCTCCAACTCTCCACAATGCCATACTGGATTAGATGGCTTTGAGAATGTTTTACATGTTTAAATTGTATATTTCAATCAGGCTCAAATTTAGCACCCACAGTGGCTCACCTCCTCACCCTGCAACTAGACTGACCAAACGAGACTTCCTAAACGAGATCTCCGGCTCAGCTGATTGGATCTCTCTTTTAGCCCAGTGCGCCAAGAGTGGAGATATTCAAGAGGATTGGGCTTTGATCCCAGCAGGTGTTAGGGGTACATCTGATCTCCATTTCAAAACGTACCGCTGCTTGAAAATTGATGAGCCCCTTTTGTAGCTCTTAAATGTTAAATATTTATAATGAAATCCTGCTTCAATGAGAACTCGTCTGCACTCTTTGAAAAGAAACTGTTTACAGTCATACATTGTATGCATTGTTTAAAGAAAATCAGCATTCACCGATTTCCTGAAACCACTGCTTTCAGGTGGTCTAGTGTACTGGGCAGCATGGATTACAAGGCAGGTTAAAAAAAAAAAAAACAGAAAGGGATGACTATTCTTTGTAGGGTATATTGATGCAACACACCCACCTTGGCACAATTTTAAAGAACTTAGTCTATCCATCCATACATTGGTTTCTTGAAACCTCTTATTCTAAATTCAGACTATTTGGGAATCAGATTATTGGATAGTATTTGGCACAAAGGAAGGAAGGAAAAGGAAGGAAAAGGGAACCAGTCTGACATAATGAAACACTCACGTAGAATTCATCAATAGTGTTTTATTAGTGTTTATGTTAACAGGTAGCAAAAGTGGGTTTGCTGGAATCTAACCCCATTTTTCTCCCTTGGGATCTATGCTACAGTATTGCCAGTTTCTGTTTCCGTGGGGTTTTTCAGGAACAATAAATTACCGTAATTCATGTGTAACTTGGGCTTCATCATGTCTTTAACCAATTCTAATTTCAAAGGACCAGTGTCCAGGGATTGTTCCTGTCTGGTGCCTGTTGCTTACTGGGATAGGCTCCAGCTTCCCCATGACCCAGCTCAGAAGGCGAAGATGAGAGGTGCAGGTGGAACACATTAAGTCGACACCAAGAGAGCTTCAAGGCAGATATGATAAGGGTTAATTTCAAGATCTGTCAAAATAAAACATTCCTCACTTTGACAAATCATCTCCACAGCAAGAAAATTCAGGATCACTGGCAGTATACCAAGAGCAGGCTGTCCCACCAAAGTCAGCCCACACACCTACTTGTGTAGGATGTTCAAAGATGTTTTCAAAAACCCCAGGTTAACATCAAAAGATCCAAAGGCATCTCTTGTGACAATCAATGTCAGGCTGCATGAGTCAACTGTCAAGAAGAGACGGAACAACCCGGATCGTGTATACCCAGGCGCATGTTTTATTTACTAGATTTACAGAGAGCAAAACCTTTTCAAAAATAAAAAATATAACATTATATATATATATATATATTTTTTTTTACACATAGAACAAATTAAACACATGAATCACATGCAGGGAAGAAAAGAATCTGCAGCACATTTTTGATGATCGCAAATTCAGGACATATTAGTTAGGCAGTGTCTCCCTCTACAGGCAGCAGTACTAAATTACATACATGGGCACTGGTTCAGTCCCCATCATGTATGTAATCTTGTCTATGCACAACTGTGGAAATAAAAGAAAAAACAAATATGACTGTAATACTGCCTGCAACAGCATTCCGAAAATCAATATATAGTGAGGCGTAGCAGTTAAGGCTTTGGACTACAAACCTGGAGGAAGTGGGTTCAAATCCCACTACTGAAAAAGTGTGACCATCAACAAGTCATTTCACTTACCAGTGCTCCAACTTAAAAAACTAAAAGATGTTGTAAACTGTCTTGGATTAAAGAGTTAGCCAAGCATATAGTATGTAAACAAAGTGTGTTGTGCTACCATTTGTAGGTTCCCTCTTTATCACATAGCTTGATGTATAATGTTGAAAAAGACAGATGGGACAAATTGAAAATGCTAAATAACTTCAGTGTTACAGTATGATGTGGTCACAAAGGATGGATTTTCTATTCAGATCTCAATTAGCACATTCTGTGAGAGACTTCTGAGGAGAAAGGCAATTTTAAATAATGGAATAATCGAGATGTGCAACTGGATGGCTCAGTGGTTAGCACTGCTGCTTCATGAAGCTAGTATCTTAGGTTCAAACCCCACACCTCCTGATCATTGTCTTCATGGTGTTATATGCATAGATAAACAGACAAATATATGTCTATTATAAAGAGCCTTAAAGAAATACCCAAAAATTATGTTTTTTACATGTTACACACACAGACACACACGTGTCCGGCAGTGTGGCATGACCACTACGTAACCACGAGCAAGTTGCTTCACCTGATTGTGCTCCAATTGGAAAAACATGTGTCAACCAAAAAAGTAAATACTAATTTGTACATTATATATTTTTTTCTTACAAAAAAGGGTGTTATTATGGTGCAATGGGAACTACACTACTGTTGATTCAAAGCTCCAGGAGACTGGGCTTATTTCCCAACTTAGTCTATGTGGACTGAACATGTCCCTGTGTGTTTTATCAGGGTACTCGTGTATCCTCTTAACATTCTTCAAGACATGCAAGTTAGGTTGCTTGGCCCAGAATGAGTGTGAGTGAGTGAATGTTTGTTTGTGTGTGTGTGTGTGTGTACATACTGTTTATATATATATATATATATAAAGTGCCCTGTAATCATATGCCAGTCTTTTCGGGGCTGCATTCTATTTCATGCTCACTGTTGCAGGGAAACATTCCAACATCCCTCCACCCACCAATGACTCTTGTCATAGACTAAGGAAGCTCAAACAATATATGGTAAGGTCAAGACAATGTAGAAAGGGAGGAGCTGCAAAAAGGAAGGGGTTAATAAATAAAGGATGGAGCTTTAATAACTGATCAGGACAGGGAAGAGTTTATTAAAGAGGAAACGGCTTTATGAGAGGGGGAGGATCTGCCCAAGAGGGAGGGAATTTATTAAATAGAGAGGAGCTTTAGAAGTGAAAGAGGAAGGGAGCTGCTCAGGTAAAGGTGCTGCTTTAATTAAAAGGAGAGGAGATCACAGAGAAGGGAGAACCTGATCAAGAACATGGAGCTTTAAAAAGGAAGAAAAACTGCTCAAGAGAGAGGTGGAGTTTATTAAAGAGGGATGAGCTTTAGGAAGGAGGGAGGTGCTTTATTAAAGAGGGAGGCAATCCCTGAGGAGGACAACATACTCAATAGATGAAGGGGTGTTTTAAAGAGGGGGAACTTTAAAAGGGAAGGAAAGAGGAGCTGCTCAAAAAGGAGGCATTTATTAAAGAGGGAGGAAGGTGTTTTATTAAAGAAGGAGATTAATTGAGGGGGAACCTGCTCAAGAGAGAGAGTGATTTATTGAAGGAGGAGGAGCTTTAGAAGTGAAGGAGGAAGGGAGCTGCTCAGGAAAGCGAAATGCTTTATTAAAGAAGGTGGGGCTTTATGAGAGTGGGACAACCTGTTCAGAAGAGGATGGGTTTATTAAAGAGAGATGAAGCTGCACAGGTCAGGAAGGTGCTTTATTAAAAAGAGTGAAGCTTTATGAGTATGGGAGGGCCTGAACAAAGGAGGAGTTCATTAGAGAGAGAAGGGCTTTGGGAGGTAGGGTGGTGCTTTATTAAATAGGGAAGAGCTTTATGAAGGAGTGAACATTCTCAATAGAGGGAGTGATGAATTAAAGAAGGAGGAGATTTAGGAAGGAGAGGACCTGCTTGGGAGAGGGAGAGATAAACAGTCCCCTAATTTACTCAATCAGATCTGCGCTGCTTTCAGTATTTAACATTACCTCATATTCCATTCTCAAATATATTTAACCCAGTTAAGGGTCATGAGGGTATAAGGAGGGAACCAGTTCTGACTGGGACATGAGTAAATTGCAAGTTCACTCACACACACAAACACGTGAGGTTCGTTTACAATAAGCAATTAATGTAGCACTTCTGGGGAATGTATCTAGAGACACACCACTGCCGACATTGGGAGAATGCCACACTGAAAGTGACATAACTGGAATTTGCACACTGGATCCAGCAGTGCTAGACACCATTCCATCAGTTTTAGGCAGTGAGTCTGCACAAATGAACTTGACCCTTGAGTTAATCCATGGATACTAGACAGGTGACTACCGCTTTGTTACAACAAGAAGTGACTTCCAGATACCTGCCATCCTTCACAACTCTTGCACAAACCAACCCTGGAAGAAAGGACACTCACTTATACTTCTTGCAAGATGCTGCCAGCACAACCCTGTCACGCAGTGAAGTGACAATCCCTTTTGCATGTTTTTTATGAAACTTGTGTTTTGACTTTATTTGTAAATCTAATAAAAACTAGAATGAAAAATAATGTTATATGCAGTATTTTTCTGATTCTATTCAGTTCAGGAAAAAGAAAAAGAAATTCTTACTTCTTGCCATTTTTCACTGGCACAGTGTACAGGCGGCTTGCTTTCATATCAAATAATAATCCTAGATAAATTATGGATAAAACAGTTATGCAAATAATGTGATGTATATTTAATAGCAGCTTTGCATGGATTAACCTCTGATGTGAATCCCCATTGCCTCCTCTGCTGCTCTGAGTCTCCAGACTGACTGTACCGGGATAGCTTAAACTTGGAGACCAGGCGGTCTTAAAAAAGAGAGAGAGAAAAAAAATAAAAATCTAACACATTTTATGAGGGATTGTGTCTTCAAAGTCAAGTTCAAATTTATAATCACATGCGGTAAAATTCTTACTTGTGCATGTGACCGACATGTGGGCACTCTCTGGTGCCGTGACCCACAAACATTATTAGTCAAACACGGACATTCCCCAGTGTGCAAAATACCCTGCTGTAGATATGGAGTAAGTATTTCCTTTATTCCATCCATCTTTAAAATCTTCTTTGTCCCGAGTTGGACCACGGGGAAGCTGGGATAAGGGGCAAGGCAGAAACAATCCCTGGATGGAGCGCCACTCCATCGTGGGGTGAAAGCACAGACACACACTAGTACCAATTTAGCATCGCCAGTCCAGCTAATCTGCACTGTGGGAGGAAACCCTCGTGGACACAGTTTTCTTTTTTTGTCTTTTAGATATTATTTGATAAATCTAGTTGTGTTTTCTTGGTTAACCTTCGATTATTTATTAATGAACATGGCTTGCTATATTTATTAGGATGTTAGCTCTTGCCTGTATTACGTGTATATTGAGCCCAAGGCAGAAGGGGCTCAACACTGCTGCTGTATTTATGCCCCATCCCTATTTAAGGGACTAAATAAAATGTTCCACTTGTGGACACAATAAGCCTGCCCTATTCAAATGTCTATGTCTTAAAGATATGGCATGACTAAGCAGGTTTCACCATCTCAATGCCACCTACAAGCCCATTAATGACAGCGGCAGCTCTCTTAATATCCAAGCTAGAAGTTTCTTTGTGTCTTTGGTTTTCTTTATTGTTCTTTTTTATATTTCTTTCTTGAGCTTCTGCAACTAAGCATTTGACTACAATTTGCACTGCACATACAATTGTGTGACAAATTACATTTTATTTGATATGATTTGGAATTGACTGGCAGGCTTCTAGTTCTGCTATTGTTTCTGATTTTGATTATTAGATTAAGAACTGGATGTTGATAACTTTTGTATTGTGTTTTAGTAAACACATTTTTACCCTTAAACCTGATCTTGAATCCTTTCTTGTAATGAATTCCTTAAATATACTTTAGATAAAAGTAAAGGGGGAGGTTGATACTTTAGTTGAAGGGCCCAAAACTGTTGGAACTATTGCATGCTTCTATAAAGACCAGGTCCCATGCGACTTTTCCACTGATCTTCAGTAATAGCCTTCATTTATCTAATATGCCAGCAGCACACTCCCATGACAGACTAGTCGTCTAGTCTGACACGCTTACTGACTCAGTCCAACTAGTCCTCAAGTCGCTCTGATAAAATCAAACAGGTGAAGCCTTTAGTTGTCCGGGCAGACTTGTGTGCATGAGAGCTGATGATCGACGCACGCATACCACAAAGTAAAATTCAGTGAATGCAGTGACGAGGATTAAGGAACGCAGGTGTTTTGGACCTCACAAACAGAAGACAAGCTTGTCTGTCTGATGTTGTGTTTATCAGAATGGAAAAAAGAAAAGGGCAGAGATTGTGGCTGAAGTCGCTGTACCTGCTAACCCTTCACACAGCACCAGCTCTGTCAGGCAGCAGGCTCTTGACTGTTAGGAAAACAGAAGGTGCTGGAAGGGTGACATGCAGTTGCTAAATTAGACATATCCTGTGATTTTCAATTGTGTAAATTGAAATGGTCTGGTGACCAGACCAACAACTTCAGCTGGCATACCCAACTGCTATAAAATGGATGGACAGATGGACCTCTTGTCAACAAGGGGGTCTAAATGAAGAAAATGAAAATCAGCATTGTCTATAGACTGAGCTCATTACCCATGTAGCAGACTCTCATTTCATCTTCTGTTTGCTTCAGGTTAATTAGCCCTTTTCTTTCACATCTGTGGATCTTCTAAAAGCAGGCCATATGCACATCCACCACTTTTTCAAGCATTGGATACAAGGCAGGAACCAGTCGAGGATGGGATGCCAGTGTATTACAGAGTGTATTGAATTCCAAAGTGCTGGCTGGATTTCCTTCCAAATGAGCTGCTTCCTCTTGACTCCTGCTCTTCACGGACGCTACAAATGGCCGAGCTGGAATATTTAAAAGCTTTTTTATTTTTTCCTCAAGACTGCAGCAGCAGCTGTGATCGCAAGCCTTCACCGGATGAGCAGACGGAGCTGTCACAATCTGTCAGCACAGCAGGGCAGACTGACAGGCTGGAGAAGCGCGGGGAGTGAGAGCCAGCATGGTGGGGAGGCAATGGTGGTTGGGGGCGGGGGATGCGGTGGTTACTGAAGAGATGACCAGGAATGTGAATGTGACAAAGTTACTGAGATGGAGATGACATGAAAGGTTTAGCAGAATGAAAGAAGTTAGAAAGAGTCCGTCTGTCAAACATTCCAGGTGTGTTTGAGGACTTCATTTTTGGGTTACTGACTTCACTAAACACAGGGATGTCACATTTTTCTTTACAAAATATTTTTGGAACAATGAGATATGGGCTTGTGTAGTTTAGTAAGCTTTTTGGGTACCCATCTTGCTCAAACTTTATGGTTCTCCAAGTCTTCTTGCACTATGACATCCAGATCTATAGTGTATATCCAAATGTGCAGCCATAGTGGACAACGTAATCTGTCGATTTTCTGTGATGAAGGCATTCACCATATCAAGTGTGCAGTTGGTGTGCATGATGTTGATGCTCAACTAGATCAAGATTTGTTGGATACACATGTTCTTCTTGCTTTTAACCTTTCCACCAATTCATAAACTTTTCGCCGAGTTCTGCTGTTGTCACATCCATACTGAGCCAACACCATTTCTTGTGAATTTCAGCAGATTTCACTCCCTCTGCTCAAAGAAAGCTCACTATGGCACAATCACACAGCAGATAGTCCATGTTCATTTGACCTCGGCTTCAGCTGGACCAACAGCAACTTGCTAAACTACACATAAGATCAATCTGACTGAGGATCAAATAACTAAGAAAGTTATTGTTCCTAAAGTTCGAGAAGTGCCTTTTTAAGACACGGGTTCAAGTGTGAATTCCAACTTCTGGTCTTTTTGATTCCTAAATATGGCGTGAGGTAGAAGGGGGAAAAGGCTTCTAGGACCTGAACGGAAGTGACATCATTATTCTTCCAGAAGATCTGCATCTGTTCTTCACTTGGAGACCACCTTTCTGACTCTTGGGAGGTAAGCAATAACACTCTGGGTTGACTGTAACAATATCTTTTCCTTTCCCTGCAGTATCCAATAGCGCCCAAGGAGGATGCCTAGCCACGCCCACAAAGCCCCAAGAAGGCTCCGCACAATCAAGTCCTTATGATATAAAAAGAAACCCCTCCTGTAAGATGGCATCACATTCTGACCTGACGATCAAAGAGGACAGAGCTATGGACCTTATTTGTTGTCACAGTGAAATGCCAGCTATTTTCTGTTTTGTATCCTGGGCCCTAACAGTCATTTTTTTCCCAAACTAAAGAGGATGACACAGGAGGCACAGGGCAGAGTCTAGTAAGTCCAGAAAAGGCAAGTGCAGAAGAAAGCATGCCAATGTGAAATGTCAAGGTCCACCACAGGATGGTTGATCTTTTTGTATAAAGCACCCCCAAAACAAGAGGCAGGGACATCAGAGCAGAACAGTTAAGTGGGTTGCAGCCAAGTGGGTTTACCAGAGGTTTGCAGGAGAGGGTTTTGGTCTGGTATTCCTTGTAAGTAAAAGCAGTCATCATTGAACCTTATTTAGGTACCCCCTGATGTCCTGGGGGTTGGCATCGGGTCTTGAAAGAGTGAGTTAAAACTTCAGTTTCCATAGCCTTCTCTCTGCTGATGCCATCATGCCATGCAGGAAGGTCCAGACACTTGCTGCCTGTGCCACAGTAAATTAGCTTCATCCTAAAGATGTAAGGGCAAGGTCAGCTTGCTGTCCCTGACCTTTGCTGAGAGAAGACACTGCAACACCTGCACACGTGGAACAAGGCCATTGACCTCCAAAGTCCAAATGGAGTTCTTTTGAAGCAGTAAATGCAAATGTCAGACAGTATCAGAACATGTCATCACCAATCACAGCTTAACTGCACATCGAGCAGGCCCAAGCTCACTCAAGTGTGACTCTAAGTGACTGTTCACCGAGAAGTGAGGTTTATAATGCCCACAATACTTTGCCCAAAGTCCTCAATTGCAGCTTGAAAACTGACAGCATCACAGCTTTGTGAGAGAAGCTGATGTTCAAACTAAAGATTTGTTATGTCCATTACAGGGTCAATGCTTGGAAGCTGCCTGTGTTTTTAATCCATTTAGCCACCATCACAGAATATTTTCTTTTATCTCAGATGTTCTTAACCAGTTTGAAAAGCTCTAGTTCTATGTATTTTGAGAAAACACCCTTTACATTCAGTGAATGGACCAGTGCCAAACTAAGAAGTGGACAGCCATATAGCAAAAATGACACAGTTAATGCTGCAAAGCACCAACTTTATTCTCTAATTTTAGGACTCTGCTGAGGACGAGATGATTGTTAGTAATATCCTGAACAGAATACGGGTTTGGTAGATGCGCTTACTATTTATTCTGGGGACTCTAAGCTAACTTTGAAGAACTTCTCCAAACTACCATTCGGCACCACAGACCCAACACTGTACAGCTCAAGCCTTGAGCCCTATGTCAATCCTGTTCACTTAAGGAGCATCTTCAAGGCTGTCAAAAACACTGGTATTTCTCCTCCGGAGAGACTTGGGGGCACTGTCATTTACCTCTTCCTCACTTTCACCCACAGACCCACAGCTCTAGACTGGAAGACTGTTAACGTCATTTGCGTGCTCAAACCAGAAGTCCCACCTCCTCCATTCGGGATTATCCTTAGTCCTCAACAAAACTGGAATACAGGCGGTTACTTGATGGGGTTCACCTTTAATCTGCCCCTTTGATGTGCCCCCAATTTTTATCTTGTCTTGTCTCTTATACTGTATATAGACACCATTATAATCTACTCAAAACTAGTTCATTTTCTCTTTCCTTATTGACGTTATTGCATTTTGCAAAGTTTGGCAAACTTCCCGTACATTTACACAATTTCGGTGAACTTGAGGCAAAGCAAACTCAGTGCAGGACACTCATCACTAATCTTGGTACCCCAACACTTTGATGTGTTTTGTGATGAACTTTTACACCTGTTATGAGTTGCTGCGGCTCTAGGAGATGCATGCCAAGACGTCTATAGCCACCAGGGGTTCATTTAGGAAGGCCCAAACAGTAGGTATGTGGGCTGTCCCAAAATTTACTGCAGACTGGCTACGTGTTAATACGGGTTTATTTCCTGGCTTAAGTATATTTTCTTTATTTTTGTTGTTTTTGAATTACTATTCTATTGTGTATCATGGTTGCATTTTGTAGGTGGAACCCCCAAGAGGTGTGCCAACCATGATATCACTACTGACAGACCGCACTCTGCCTTTAGATTTCAGATCCCTCAAAGGTTCATTGTTTATCGAAATGTTAACAGCATTTTCTGTATATATGGTTTAAATGTTCTGATTTTATGGACATTTTGCTCTATATACTGTTTTCATTTTCCAATTTTGCGGAATTTCATTTTTATATTATGATTACAGAGGACTTGTAGAGCTCAGGTCTCGATTATTTGGCACACAGAGAAAGAGATTTCAGAAGACCAGAGAAATAACAAACAATAATGAAAAATAACATCAGAACTTCTCATGACAAATGTAGTCCCATACTTGTAATGAAATCCTGGCACCACTACTTTATCATAGTTGAGCAACTGAATGGATAGAACAATTCTGCTCAACTGAATGAGCTCACAATATTAATAATTGGCCAGGTGTTACCACACATCCCTGTTTAGAAGTGTTGTCGTGTTCGTCAAAGAGGCAGACTTGCCTTGGGGTGTTCTGGACTTTTATCATCGCCAAGTCACTTTTCTACATTTCTCTTCATTTTAGATCAGAGGGCTCTTCATAAATAGGATGTAGGAGATAAATGAGTTATCGATAGAAGCCACAAATGAAACATCTTGTTATTCTAGGAATAAACGCACCGTAATTACAGTCCTCACTGACGAGTCACATTTGTTACAGTTCGTGCAATTTGAAGCCCGTTGGTTTGTCCCAATTCCCAACAATACAAATGATCTCAAAGGTGCCCATCCGGACCCTCAGCAGGCTGCCAGGCACAGGACATCAGGTTGGGGTGGCGGGATGCAAGCGGTTAATCTCATTAGGAGTGCTCCTTCATCACATCCTGCCGGCGAGACTCTCACCCGCACATTATTCATTGAGGTCACCTCATTTCCATTCTAACCACCGGCGAGCTTGTTAATTAATCACTCATTAGACTAATCATAGCACACACAACTCACACTGGGAATTGCAGGATACCTCGCCACGAGCACAAACCACACACTTGTGGCAGTCTAAGTCTACATTTGCTGTCCTTTTGTTTTTTCTTTTTTAATATCATCACTCACAATATTTGTCACCTAGATTTCTTCTAAGAGACTAAAAATAGGTGTCATTCTTTATTGTCATTGCTTAAATTAAATGGTAAGCAACACCATCTTACTAATCAAATTCTGCTGAAATGCGAATATTGTGCATCACTGGTCCTTAGAGGTGAAAAGATTTTAGGACCAAAAAAAAAAAAAAAAAAAAAAAGAGAGACCATTAACTATTCCTGGATTACATTACAGTTTGGAAAAATACAGCGGGAGCTGAAAGTACCACGCGGTAGTGACAAGAGTCCAATAAATAATCCACTGATAAAGACTTGGCCCATGTCAAATTATGGTAGCATCAATTCTTTATTTTATTAGGCCAAATATATTATAGTCAATCATGTCTGCATGAACCATTTATCTAGCCAGGTTTTAATGAACTGCGATACTTGGTGACGGCCACCTCAGATATGACACTGCAAAAGATACTGAAATACAAGTGTCAGAACGTGAAAAGAATGGCAGGAACTCTGCAACCTAACAGAATCGCCGGCATCACCATTATGAGGGCAAAGAAAGGTGAGTATGTGTTCAAAATGGCCAAATTCAATTCAGGGTTACACTATTGAAACAGTGGGTACGTTGGCACAGACTGCTTTGCACAAGTCATTTGCTTAAAAAGCAGCTGCAAAACACTCTTAATTTCAGTGCAAGTGTCAATTGAAGCAGTTTCTGGGTCTTATGTGATAAAAGTTAATCAATCACGGACAAAGTGACAACTAGGGATTTCATCTTCGATGAACCATCTAAATACTTGATCAGTGGACAAAGACCCATAACTCAATGTAAGCAACAACGATGTAAGAAAACTCTGCACCAATTGCAAACCAAAGATTTGGACATTGGTGCCCTCCATAATGTTAGAGACAATGACCCATTTTTCCTTGTTTTGTCCCTCTGCTCTACAGTTTTAAATTATAAACCAAACAATTCCAAGGTGATTAAAGTGCACATGGTAGACTTTCATTTAAGGGTATTTGCATACATTTTGGTCACAGAGTCTCCCCCATTTCAGGGCACCATAATGTTTGATACAGTTGGTGTCACAGGTGTTTGAGGTTCCTCAGGTGAGCTTCATTGCTTTATAAGATACCTCAGCTTGCTTCTACCCTTTGGGGTCAGTACTTGCCACTGTTCAGCAGGAGGTCAAGAGCTCGGTCAAAGAAAGTCAAAGAAGCCATTATGAGGTATAAAAACAAGAATGAAGCCATTGGAGACATCAGAAAATGTTAGGATGATCTCAACCAACTGTCTGGAATATCATGAAAAAGAAAGAACACATTGGTGAGCTCAGTAATCGCAAAGGGACTGCTGATGGCAGAAGAATCCTCACGATTTGTAAAGGAAAAACCCCAATCGCCTGTCTGACTGATCAGAAACAGTCTTCAGGACTCCGACATGGATGTGTCAGAGATGACTGTCAGCAGAAGTCATCCTGAACACAAATACAGAGGTCACACTGCAAGATGCAAACCACAAAAACAGGATGGCCAGATTAAAGTTCGCAAAAAAGGACTTAAAAGAGCCTACAGAAATTATAGAAAACAGGTCTTGTGGAGAGATGAGACAAAGATGAACCTGCATCTTTGTGTGATGGCAAGAAAAGAGCAGAGAGTGGAGATGCCAAGGAGCTGCTGAAGATCCAAAGCAGGCCACCTCCTCTGTTAACCATTGTCGTGGGGGTATTATGTATGGATGCCACAGGTCCTGGCACACTTCTTTTCATTGATGATGGAACTGCTGACAGCAGTTGCACGATGAATTCTGATGTGTGCAGAAATATCTGATCTACTCAAGTTCCAGTAAATGCCTACAAGCTCACTGGACGGCACTTCATCCTACAACAAGATAATGATCCAAACATAGTGCTGCGGCAACACTGGAGTTTATCAAAGTGAAAACAATGGAAAATACTGGAATGACCAGGCCAGTCACCCGATTGAAATCCAATTGAGCAGGCCTTACATATGTTGAAGAGAAAAGTTAAAGGGACAAGCCAGTGAAACAAGCAGGAGCTGAGGATGGCCGCACCTGCTGATGCCCACAGTATGAATTGTAGACTTTAAGCAGTCATTGCATGCATCTTAAATATGACAACGGGTTTAACAGACCTGCCATTATTGTGTGCCAAACATTATGGTGTCGTGATATGGGGTGACCATGTAGAGAAAGTGTGTGCAAATCCCTTTAAATGAAAGTCTGCAATTTGCACTTTAATCTCAATGTCTGAAGTGTTTGATTTGTAATTTTAAACTGTGGAGCAGAGAGGCTAAATCAAGGAAAAAAGTGTCTTTGTCCCAAACATTATGGAGGGCACTTTATGTGAACAAAGGAAACCAATGGGACTGGCATGCATTTTGCGACATGACTAATGTGACTTTTTTTTCTTGGACATTTTTCACTTCATTTACCATTGTACAGCATCAGGCATCATATGAGTTCTATTACTTTACAAGCTTTTTTCCTTTCCATTCTGTACTATAAGCATAAGAGTAAATTTTTTTCTCTGCCATCACCACAATCTGCATGAGGTAAGGAACTTATGAAAATATTATTTTTGGGTGAAGTGTTTCTTTAATACTGGATGGATTCTGTCCCTTTATCATTAAGGTTCTATAACAGCCTCTTTCCCCAACCTGTCACACTTATGAACTTCTACATGTCACCCAGTACCATATCCCTGTAGCATTCCCCCCAATTATGTTCTGTCACTTTGCACTTTAATATGGATACTGAACATTGTTCAAGCTTTGTAGTATAGTGCATCTTTTGTCTTGTATATATATTATATATTGTACTGTCGGTCTAGTTTTGATTATGTTATGGCGTATGTTAAATGTACAGAATGTTGTTTTGCCTATGCACCTGACCTCAGCTCAACTGGGCATGCATTTTACTAACTGAAAACAAAACTGAAGGCAGAAAGTTCAACAAACAATCAGCACCTGAAGACAGACCTGGCAAAGAATCACTAAGCACTTTGAGATGGCCTTGGGTTCAGACTTCAGGCAGTCATTGTCTGGAAAGGATTTTCAACAAAATATCGAAAATTATCATTATATTCATGGTTATGTTAAATTGTCCAAATACTTTTGAGCCCCTGAAAATAGAGAGATTGTGTATAAAAATGTCTCTCTTTTTTTCTAAACAGCTCATATGATATTTTTGGTAAACCGCTTGCATAAAAAGCCGAAAGTCTATACTTCAATCACATCTTGATTGCTTTGCTTCAAATTCATTTTGGTGGTGTACAGAGCCAAGGTTATGAAATTGTGTCACTGTCCAAATATTTATGGACCTGAGTGTATCTATATATCTATTTATCACAATAATGCCTTTCCTATCTATTAATCATATAATGCCTTTAGTGTCTATCTATTATATATTGTAATTTCTTTCTAACTATCAATCATATAGTGCCTTTTCTTTCTATCTATTATATAGTGCCTTTTCTTTTTTATGTTCTATCTATCACAGCAGTCTCCAACTCCAGTTCTGAAGCTCTACTGTGACTGTAGGTTTTCATTCTAACTAATTAGGGTCACATTCTTGCTGCTATTTAACTTATTTTGCCTTCATTTTAATTGTCTTGCTTTGTAAGACTTGGTTGTCTAAATTGCTTCATTTTTTCCTTAAATTGCACCCAGACAGAAACAAGATGTGAAGCAAGCCAACAGATAACTAGCTAGGTCGGGGTTTCAAACTCCAAACAATTTCACTCCAACAAGTTTCTTACTTAGAAGCATATTACTGCTGTTAATTAAACCTGTTATTTAAATCCATGGCTTGTTGGTGCTCTCATTCTGCCACATCAGATATTTTTAAAACTTTTGGATTTTCTGTTTTCCAAGACAACTGTCAAAATGTTTTGGTGGCTCAAGCAGACCAAAGTTAATGACACCTTCACCTTTCTTTATTTTCAAATGTTATATAATGAACACTGGTAAATTGGTCATCCATTGGCTCCTTTTCTGTTTCATGAATGCCTGGCTGCTAATTAAGGGGTCTGAATATTGAATAGCAAGTCAATAAAAATGAAGAAAAAAAGAAGTTAATTAGCAGCAAAAATTGGTCACTAGTTGAGAAAAGGGTTAGACTGAAAACCTGCAGCCACTGTAGCCTTCCAGGACCAGAGTTGGAGACTCCTGCTATAAAGTATATCACATTCTATCAATCTGCAGTAATATTTTTCCCTCATCTGCATGATGAGCAGAGCTATGCAGACCACCAGGCCTTGACATCTCTACTGTGATTCACCATTGAATAACAGACAAGGTAAGCACAAACAGTTTAGATTTTTACCTCCCAGTATGGATTGCCTCTTTCAGAAGTGGCTATAAGTGGTGCCAACTTTTTTTTTTTTTTTTTTTAAAAAGAGACCCCTTTCTGGGCAATGACTCAGTTCTCCTCCAGTCCACTTGAGTTAAGGCCTTTTTTTCCCTTTCTTCAAAGTTTGCAATTTGAGTGATTCTGATAGAAAGCCAAACTTCTCATAAAATGGCCCACAGCAGTATGTTGCAACAATTAATTTTAGATAAAACAAAATGACCAGACATCAGGTGGCAGCACATTTCCAGCATTACCCCTAATAATGACACATACTGGTAAATATGGAAGTTGTCCACAGGCTGACAGCTGGCATTAACAACAAATTTACAGCCCTGGGCTATGTCCAGAAGTTATTATCTGCCCGAAATAAATGGTTTGCATCAACAGCAGGTTAATTTTTAGATTCTAGAGTTTCCAGTTCACTGCGCTGTCAAATTCGATCACATGTGAGACATTGCTTCTAATCATAAAAGTCATTTTGGACTAAAGAGTTTCAGTCATGTGCTTCTGAATCTGGTCAAAGTATTAGATGAATATGTGAAGTCGGGTGTTTCTTTGTATTTTGTGCTGAACACAAGTTGTTTTTGGGAAAATAATTCCGCACATTCCATCAGTGTCTGCCAAAAGGCGCCTGCCATCAAACGTAATTAAAACAAATTGAGCAGATCTTACAGTGCGACCATCAAAGAAAATTCTGTATCCCGTGTCCCTCTAATTTATGGGCTTATAACAAAAAGGTGGGGAAAGGAATTTGGTTGAAAAGTTTACGTGTGGACTATCTACCCTCCACTGAGTCAGCACCTTAATATGATCAATGATCCCCTGAGCAATGCTGTCAGGAGTTGTGTTGCCATGTGTAGCCCTACCAGGATTACAAGCTCAGAGGTGGGGTCCTGATTAAAATTGACTCAACCACATAAAAAGTGGTGCAACTGCCTGCCATCCCTCTTGTCGTCTTGCACACAGCTTGCCATTTAGATTCAAAACCGGAAGTGAAGAGGTGTGATTGAAAAACGTCTAAACATTTCATCCTCACTTTCAAGTCCACACACTCATGGATTCATCCACTACTGACTGATCACCTCGATTAACAGGCCTCATAGCCTCAGAGCTGCAACGTTACAGGAAGTGAAGAGATATGATTGAGAATTGCGTACCCTCACTGCCAAAGTCCTACAGCAATGGACAACAGACAGAACTACCATTGGGTTATGGTGCATATGCTTAATATGGAACCCACATGTATGACAATGTTGACGTGACAGCCGTTTAGAGGCAAACCAGGAGCAAATGCCTTGTCTGTGTCCTGTTGATGTGAATATGCAATAAAAAGATGTCCTAAACAAAGTCTGTCCTACCTGTATGTACTCTGCCAGGCAACTGCATCAGGTGAGCCACCACTCTACATGTGGTCGAAAAACTTTAATATCTTTCAACCTCGCTGCTTGATTATGGATTCCACAACTACTGACCGACCACCTCTGAGAAGTGCCCTTGTAGCCTCAAAGCTTCAGTGTTACAGGGTAGACATCTGTGCCACCCCTCAGCGAGTCTCGTCTAGGAGTCTGGGCATCCAGTATGCCTAGATAAGAAGGTGATTCTTCATCTTAGTAGGATGATGGGTCTTCAGTTGCATAGACACCCTTGGGCATCTTTATTACTCTGAATAAGCTGGTCTTATGTTTCCTTGGTGCACCTCTTGGGCCATTGGGACATCAAAGTGTAAGGCTGGCTTCCCTGTCATGTGCAGGCCTCATGCTCTTTGATCGATCCTATTTAGCATGACTTATGTCCCTGAAATGTCTATCAACTCAGCTTTTCACGAGATCAATTGGGCTAGTAAAAGCTTGCATTTGTCCTTGAATGCTTAGATCAACAAGATCTTATCCGAGTAGAACAGGTTTTTCTTAATACAAGCTTAATCACTACAATGAGAAAGCAAATTACACCAGTTACTTGAAAGTCCATCCTCATATCACAGCAGTGCAGTAATGGCACACACTTTATTGACTCCAAGACAGACAATATAGTTTTTTTATGAAAAGGACCAGGAGACACTCAAAGTCAAAATCAAACCCAGGTCAAAACCGAGAGTCACCAGATCCAAAAATCTTTCATCCTCGCATCTTGGAATGTCCACTTGGATTTGACCACTAAATATCAACCACCTCGGAGAACAGCCCTTGTAGCCTCAGAGCTCCAAAGTAACAGGGTGGATATCTCTGGCCAACTAGATGATCTATTAGCTAGAGGAGCAATTTATTCTTTTCTTTAGGAAAAGGTGAACTGTTCTACAAATTCTTTTATTTCCTGTAGTCAAACACTGAGGAGTCCAACAACAGGAGGACAATGGGACCGAAGCATTACATTATGCCTTCTTAGGTAAAGCTGGAGTCTTTGATGGCCACAGTGAACATAAATAGAGGGAAATGACAGCAAAGAAATACTTCAGGCAGAAAAATGTTGGAGCAGAAAATGCAGTTGCTTTATAAACACCACTAAGGGACAGCAGAACATTGGAAACCAGAAAAGACATGTAGGAATCAAAGATAGAGCCCATCAATAAGGTGATGATGCCCGCTATTATACTCCCCAATAATCACCTATCGGCTAGTGGCAGAGAAGTTCGACTGGCATCTGATTAAGATCTCTCTACTGGAACGTGAATGAACTGATTTTACTGATTGCTCCCCCTTCATTAATTTAATCCCATTAGTAGCTCATTAAAAAATTAAAATTACTTGGGCTCTTTCATTGGTAAACAAAGCACGTTCCAGAATGGCTTGCTGTATTAAGAATTGGTAGAAGTAGGCAGAGGTCCTCAGTGAGTTACCCCACCTCTAGGGTTGAGAGTGAAGAAATGAACGCTTTGTCTTTATTATGGTTGTTTCAAAACAAATGTCCCTAACAGCAAAAGGGTGAGTCATATCATGGAAGATCTGCTAAAAAAAAACACTCATAGTCAAGATTCTCAACCATGCTTATTGTCATCATTTTTAAAAATCCTCACTCTAAAGCTCGAACTGTAAGGCAATGTGTGGCTCCATCGTTTATGATATCACGTCATATCAAGGATTGATCCCTGAATGACCCAAGTCTCACTTTCAGGCTCTTTATTTTACACTGTGGCCATTAAATGCTTACACTCAACAACCCGTCACAAAGATGATGCTGCAATCTGCATCACCACTTATGATCATCATCAGGGTCGACTGCTATTCTGGCTAAATATACCCACCTGTATATATTCCCCCCACCTTATTTCTATAACCCCAGATGACAGGACGGAGTACCAGAACAAGCAAATGGGAAGGTTTACACTCTTATTTATGCATTACAGAGTACAATTTTCTACCCGAGGGTTTCTAAATGTGCCCAAAACAGAAGCAAAGTATTGAGTGTGATAAATCATATCAAATACCATCTTAATGAGTGGCTGCTTTTCTTGCTAAGAGGCAGAGCATCCAGTATGCCTAGATAACCAGGTGACTCTTTGTTCTAGTAAGATGATGGGTCTCTGTATTGATAGACACCCTTGGGCTTCTTTATTAGCCTGAATTTGTACTGGTCTTGTGCTTTCTTGATGCACCTCTGGGGCCAGTGGGATGTCAGAGTGTAAGGACCATCTTCCCTGTCTTGTTCAGGCCTCATGCCCTTTGACCAACCCTATTTAGCTTATCTTATGTTCCTGAAACATTTACCAACTCAGCTTCACATTAGAACAGTTCTAGAAACTTGTGTTTGTCTTTGCCTGCTTAAGTTAACAAGATCTTATCTTTCCAACTAGAACAGGCTTTTCTTAATACATGCTGAATCGCTACAATAAGAAAGCAAATCACACCAGTTACTTTAAAGTCCATTCTCATGTCACAGCAGTGCAGGGTTGTCATACACTAAAGCATTGCCAGCCCACTTTACTGGCTCAAAGAAACAATATTTTTTTTACTAAAAGGACAAGGAGACATGCAAATTCAAAAAAACTACCTGAGGTAAAAACCGAGACACACCAGATCTACCAACAAAAGAAGAACCAGAATCAAAGATCAGATTTGTTTATTTATTGATCTGAATAGAAATAAAATAAACAACAACATTAGGATCTCAAAATGCTTCTTTATTATATTCTAACTAGCATGTTCTCCAGATTCTCTGGTTTCCTCCCATTACTGAATGACATGCAGATTAGATGAAATGATAATGCTAAATTGGTCCTGTTGTGTGTGTATGTGTGTTCACCCTGAGATGGGTTGGTAATCTGCCCAGAGGTTGTTCCTGCCTTACGCCCTATGATAGCTGGATTAGGCTCCTTAATCCCCAGAAGACCCTGGTCTGGATTAAGAAAAATGGTCAGATAATAACATTTTAAATAGCTATGTGATCTGGGAAATTTCCTAAGACAATGGGCCTCAGTCCAGAAGAACTATGTAACTGACTGAGTACTTTTCTGTGTACAACATTTGTTGAAAACACCTACTCAATTGAGCGCAGGGCTGTTGTTTGGATAGTTATGTCTGGGATTTGGGCCTCGCTATGCTCCCTAGTGGTCACAAGGGGGTTGGTAAATAAACAAAACAGTTTCACCTCACTGTTTAATGGAGTAGCCCCCTTGTGGACACTAAATAAACAGTTTTACGTCTTATTTAACTGAGCCCCCCCCCTTGTGGTCACTAAGTAAATAAAACAGTTTCACCTCATTGTTCACTTGAGTGCCACCTGTATAATTGACTGCCACCTGTGCAACTGACTTTTGTGGTCAAAATGTTTATCCTTGTGTCCACCAGGGGAGTGTAGCAGAGCACTAAACAACAGTCCTGGACTCAAATGGGTTTTAACAATTACCTTCAAACAGGCTTCTTCAGATCATACCACTTCTTTCTTTTCCTCTCAATCTGTCTCTCTCTCTCACTCAGGCGAATGCTATTCTCCTCTCCTGATGCCAACATGCCTGGATGAAGCAGATCAGCTCCTTTTATGCTGGACCTGGGAGCATCATAGCCATGAAAAAAGGTAGTCCTCTCCCAGCAGTACCCTTTGGTGGGACACAACAGGGCAGTCTTCCCAAACTACAGTTCCCATGAACTCCTGAAGAAGTCCAAACTGGCAGTACATCATAGGAGCCCTACCACCTACCATAATACGGAAATCTCCACTCAAGGAATAAGTCCATTATTCACACCTGAGGTCTGGGAGGAGCATCCATCCTGACCAGGATGACCAACCATCCTGATTGTCTATCCATAATGCTGGCCTCCTGACTGTGATGCTGAAACATCCTGGATGGGTAACATAAGACCTTCCATTCTGGTGGAGGTGTCAGTCAATCTGGGTCTATCACAGCCTAATGTAGTGTTGATTGCGCCATTATAGAATTATATTATTGCAAATGGACATGAATGAAATTGCAACCATGATTTTTAGAAAGCATATAAAGAAATAAAAGGGCCTCCATAGGCATGAACCAAGGGGTGAACCAACACCGCTGGCAATCTATTTTTTTATGGTGTCACTCTGAAAACTTGATTTCTTTCTTATAAAGCCCCGAATGATATACCACAACATTGTTTTCCTGTGTGTTTGAAATGATTTTCCTCACATCTTTGTTATCGGGTTTGTTGGCTGACAACCACACAATAGTGCGGGGGGGGGGTTCGGGGGTTTGTGTCGGTGGTGGCAGCGGTGGTATTCTATTTCTTGAGCATCACTGCCGTCTTTGGATTCCAACATTTTGTAATGTTAAAAAAGTGATTGCTCTGTGTAGGAGTAGAGGAATATATTATGTTTATCTCTGCAATTGTAGCCGCTGAAGAGAGACATTCGATAAATCACTCAGGCCTCAGCTTTTTCAGTAAATACAAAGTCATTTCTGCTCGGGAGAATAAATCTCAAATTCTATTGGCAGCTATTAGCTCTCTTTTTCCTTATGAAAGCAATCCAATAAGTTTTCCCCGTGCTGGTATAGCAAGCAGCGGGCATTACAGGATCTTACATGGAGGACAGCACAATCCATCTAAAGCTTGTTGCACGCTGGGAGCGCTTTTACAAGGGGGGATTCCATACCTCAGAAAGTTCTTTCAAATGCAGCGTGACTCACAAAGCCCCACTGGGCTACATCATCTAGTAAACGCCTGTGCATTGCGACTCCACTGGGCTGCAGTGTTTCCAAAAATGTCTATTTTTTTAAAAAACAGTATGTCCAATTGCAGTGCCCCATGGGTGAATGTTAAGAGATGATATTTATGGTTCAAAGGCATTCTGAATTTCTCCGTGAGAGCAGAGCTCTTAATTCCAGACTTTAGCTTTCGACAAGAAAACAAGATGTGGTGCCAAGTCATGAGTGACAGACAACTTAACTGGTCTTTACTTTACCAAATTGTGCCCATTTGCACATAAAGTGAAGAGCATCTATCAATCTCAAAGACACAGCTTAGCTAGGAGCTGTAGCCGATTCCAGCAGCATCACGCATAAGGCAAGAACCCAGGAAGGGATGCCATCATAGAATACAAGAAAATAAAGAAATCCGACAAGTGAGAGAACATTCAGTCCATCAGGCTTGATTGTTTAGCTAACAGCTAAGCTGTAGGGAACACATCAACCCACCACATGCAGCCACCAGCTAACCCAAAAGAAGACAGCAGTGAAGACTGACGATATTCAGAGCATCACCATGGTGTGTGTACTTAATAATCTTTACACTCACATAGAAAGCCTACTTATGAAATATTAGCCTTTCGTACACAATGCACAGTGCCTTCTGAAAGTCTCTGGACCTCCTTCACTTTGTTTACTTTTTCTTAAGTTACAGCCTTACATTAAAATCATCTAAATTCAATTTTTCCTCATGAAGTAACACTTCATTCCCCATCTCCTTCTTACTGTACCCCCAATGAATGCACCCCATTCAACCCTAGGGACCTCTAATGGTGGGCTGCTCTCTGTCTAGGATTGCCTTTTATTTGCAAACCTTTACTTCCATCCAGTCTTACCACAAACAGAGGAATTCATCAAAGCATCTTCAAGTGCCGTTAAGGATTATGTGGACAAGCAGGCAGAGCTCCTCTAGCATGAAGGGAGGAGAATTACATCAGCCATGCCTCGAATTAGATTGTTGAGAATGCCAAATGACACAGAGGCGCTCCTTTTTTTCCCCCCCAATTGTGGTCAATAGACTCTCCCAATACTATACATTCAATCATCTCTCATATTGACATCTTGTCGCTCATTCCATCTGTTAACACTGTGTGCTCTCTCTTTACTCATCCCTACTGCTAATGCATTGTGCTCTCCCTTTAGTCAACTTAATGTTGATACTTCTATCTACCTCCCTACACTCATTCCTTCTGTTGATAGGGTGTGTTCTCATTATACACATCCCTTGTGCTGCTGCACTATGTTCTCCTTTAAGTCATCCCTCATTTTAATACCTTGTGCATCCTCCCTATACTCATTCATTCTGATAATATTGTGTGCTCTCCCTATACTCATCCATCCCGCTGATGCATCATGCTCTCCTTTTAGTCATCTCTCATACTGATACCTTATTTCCTCCCTATACTTCTCCCCCTGCTGATGCATTATGGCCACAGTATGATCATGTTTAATGTTGATACCTTTGGTTTTCTTCCTACACTCATTCCTCCTGTTGATATATTGTGTTCTCCCTTTACTCAAATCTCATACTGATACCTTGTATTCTCTCTATACTCATTCCTACTGTTGACACTGTGTACTTTCCTTATACTCATCCCTCCTGCTGATGCATGATGTTCATCCTGTAGTCATGTCTTATATTGATACCTTGTATCCTCCCACCACTCATCCCTCCAGCTGATGCATTATGATTTTCCTTTAACCAATTGTCATCCTGATACCATTTGTTCTCACTGTACTCATTCCCCCATAGATAATGGGTGCTTTCCCTAAGCTCATCCTTCCTGATAATGAATTGCACACTACTTTTAGTCATATCTCACTTTCATACTTTGTATTTTCTCTATACTCGTCTTTCCTGCTGATGCATTGTGCACTCTCTGCCATATTTTGTCTTGTTGACACGGTGTGCTCTTGCTATACTCCTTCTTGCTGGCACAATGTGCTCTCCCCTACAATTCTGTCATTAATTGGTACTTTGTGCTCTTTCTATACTTGTGTCTTCTTTGATATGTTTTGCCCTCATTTTATTCAACTATCATATTAAAATTGTGTGCTCTCAATACACTCCTTTCTCATATTTGTAATTTGTGCTCTCCCTGTACTCATTCCTCGTGTTGATACTTTGGGCTCTCCCTTTAATAAGCTACCATGTTGGTACTGTGTGCTCTCCCTATATTCAACCCTTCTGCTGATGCATTCTACTCCCCTTATACTCATCCCTACTGCTGTTGCACTGAGCTCTCCCTACACTCATGTCTCAGATCGGTACCTTGTGCTCTACCTATACTCACTGTTCCTGTTGATACTTTGCACTCTGCCTTCAATCAACTATCATATTGAAATGGTATGCTCTCCCTAAACTCATCTCTCCTCTCGTGTACTCCCTACATTCAGCCCTCCCTGTTTTTTATGTAGAGCTCATTTTTGGTATTTCATTCTGGGTTAGTGTGTCCCACAGAGATGCTCCCCGTCACATCACATACCTATAGCTTCCTATCCTCCAGCTCCAAGGTCACCAATATATTTAGGCATCCCAGGCAATCCTTTCAGGTGCTGCTCCAAATTCTCACTGTGACCCTGATGACACTTGGATTCCAACTCACTTGTAATGTCAGCAGGGAAGCGAAGTTTAGTTTGCTGCCTGAGATGTGTTGGGAATAACAATGGTGTTTAATTGAGAGTGAAGAGAAGACACAACACATAGTTAGGAGGATGTCGACGACTACTCGGTACTCTTGAACTCCTCGCATATTCTGAAGGCCTTCTGTCATTTCTTATGGAAAAAAAAATGAAGCCACAAAGAAAACGTGGACTAATAATTAGGACCTCAAAGCCTGAAAGTGACAGAGTGAAGAAAAAAAAATCCACTCGCCCTTTTCAGCCACCACCTGCTGACAACCTCACACTTGAAACAGAGAAAATAAGAATGGAAATGAAAAAAATAGTGAGGGCATTATGGGGGGAGCTGAAAAAAATGGACACTCGGCTGGCCATGTTGATCTCAAGACCATTATGCCAATGATACAGAATGTGAAATTGGCAAGCATGAAGAATACGTAATTAGTAACAAGACATCACAATCCGCGCGGGCCATGAGGGTGCAAACAGGAGTACGAGCAGAAGGTTAGAAAGGGCCTCATTAGAGAATTTGGTAATCCTTATGTTTGCCTCGTCTTCCTCAGCATACAAAACTTGAGACACTGCAGTGTTCACCCTAATTTCAACTCTGCAGGAAAAACAAACCACAATGAAGTAAGCATACAGCAGCACTAGCACAGCTCCTTAGAGAATCGCAATTATATGGTGCAATCAGAAGAAAAATCGGGGCAGTGCTGACGCTCAAGATGTTGCCTCACAGCTCCAGAGAAACAAATTCAAACAACAGCTGGGTCACACTCCAAGTTGAGCTTCTATGTTCTCCCTGTCCAGATTTAGGCTCTTTCCAAGTGTATTACTGAGGGATGAGCGGGTCTCCCCATGCTTGTTACTAGACTGGTCTACTCTGGCACCTTAAAATTAACACACACTCCCTATTCACGTAAGTACTGTATGAGTGATTTCCTTCACTGCCAGTCACTCCCCAGTACTCCACACTAGGGGCTCACTATCTTTGGCACAAACCATGCACGGGCGTCCCAGAGACACATGAAGGCTTATTCTCCTTTTGGTTATGTGCCACTTGCGAACCAATGATGCAGAGCCAGTCAATCAGTTGGACAACATAGATGGCCGCCTATGACACTGTTATATTTGTGGGGGGTGGGGTTCCAGACATCAAGGAGGACCACCCCCAAATCCACCCCGATCGTCAAACTCTGAGGATAGTAAGAGGGCACCGTTACTCCACTGGGTGCTGTTTATTAAAAATATACCGGGGGCACAAGCTCCTTTTAGCCCATGATATATACACAAAAGGATGCCATTTCTGCTACTGAAAGGGCTTGCGCTTTTGACATTGAGGGGGGAACAAACCCCCCAACTACTACAGGTCATCAAAGTCTAATAATACTGACTACCCGCTTTGGACAATATCTGTCCACCCCGCCTAGGACTCCAAAAGAGCTTTGTTAGGCACTGCAATGATGTCTTACTTCTACTGCACTTGCTCTTGCTATAGAGGTGCAACCTCTCAGACTTGAAATCCCTGAAGGGACGGAGCAAATGGCAATCTCCTCCTGCAGCAGATACCCTAATATTTACATTACTAGCTGTGCTACCAGTCTAAGATGAGTTGAAACCTGAGTAATCAACACAGACCACAGCGCTAAAAATTGCAGCACACCATGCAATGCATATGCCTCTGTTATACGTCATTGGGAATGAAATCATAAAAGCAGTGTTAATGTTTGAGATGTGCCATGCGTTGGAATGACAAATGCATTCAAGTAGCAATGATGTCAGGTGGACTTCACCACCTGGGGCTCTAACCACAAATGAACCCTTAATAGCCAGAGGGGACAGCCCTGTGGCAGTGATGTCAAGGTGACCTCGATTACTGTGGCTACACCCACAAATTAACCCTTAAAAGCTAGAGAGGGAACCCAGTAGCAGTGATGTCAAGGTGGCACTGCCTACTGGGGCTCCACCATAAATTAACAAGGAATACAAGAACATTTATAGGGACTGTACACAATTACAAAATCAAAAATGAAACGAACAGTAATAACTGTGAAAAACAAGAATTCACATTTCACAAAAATAGAAAAGTGGACAACAAACACAAACCAGAGAAAAAACCCCAGCTGATTTATTGCAGATCACATTTCCCACTTTGCACTTTGTTGCCCTCTCATTAGCCACATAAAACAATTCATAAGTGCAATTTGTGACCCTGAGCACGACAGACAATAAGTAACAATCCAGCTTCTCCAGGGGATACCGGTAAAAATCCCTGCCGTACCTCGAGCTTTTACCCTCTTGGTATGTAATCCCCCTCGGAGTCTCAAAGGATCAGCCGAGCGGCGTTGAGCCAATGGGTTTATGGAAGATGTCCAATTAGAGGGCTTGTCAGAACCATGCTGTAAGAAAGGACAAAGCCAGGGTCAAGACTAGAAACTTGAGCCATCTAAAGAGTGATGCAGATAGAATCTGAGAAAGGTAATCATGTCCTCACGCTTTGAGTTCTACACCCACAAATGAAGACGCAACCCCTACCCTGCCCATTTTAATTGAACTCTTTCTGAAGGTCACAGTTTGCAGGCTGTGGTTGCTGAAGGCTCATCAGTTGATCAAAAGAGCATGTCACATTACGTGACTGGTTTCACAAGATCACACCGATTGTCTCAGAGTGGCTAAGATTATGTAAATGAAAGTTACAACTGAAAATCATGTGCCATGGCCTTAAAGTAAAAATCCTAAAAACTAAAATTTCAATCAGTGCATTTACATGCACACACAAAAGTGGGATAAGGGGAGTAACAGAAATCGAGTTTCTTAAACACATGCAAAAGTGCGCTTCTGGAGTTCTCCTTTGGCAAGAAGCTGCAATAAAACAGTTAAACATCATCGGCCAAAGACAAGCTTCATGCCTGTGATCACCTTTTGTTTTGTTTGTAGTCGCTAGATTACTGCAACACACTCCTAACTGGTCTACTTAAGAAAGAAATCAACTGGTTGCAGTTAGTCCAGAATGCAGCAACAAGAATCTTAACAAATAAAATCTGAGCACTTTTCACTAGTTCTAGCATCTTTACATTGGTTATCTGTGTCTTTTAGAACTGACTTGAAAATGCAAATGGTACATAAAGCCTTAAATAACTTCAGCTCCTTCCTGTGTTTTGTAGTGCCTGGACCCTTACATTCCAAGTCATAACCACGGATCTTCCAATAGTGCTCTGCTTGTTTTTCCAAGATTCAAGCATAACAGAAATGCTTGGGTAGCTTTTTGTCATTATGCACCAAAAATGTGGAATACTTTACCAACAGATAGGCTAACACTGTGGATCATTAAAAAAAATAATAATAATTTGACCTTTTCGTAACTACACTTTAGTCCTACCCTCAATCAACTAGATATGCACAGAAAGATCATACTGTTTAATGAACCTGTAATCTTTATTATTCTTTCCTTTTTCTATTTTCTTTTATGGTTCTTCGACAGTGGCATTCTGTGCCACCTCCATCTGATCAAAGTCCTGTGCTGCCATCTGTGATGTTTCAATGAAAGCGGATACCCCAACCTGTCATGAGACCCACTGCATTGAGTCCTCTAAGATGAAGCCTAAAAAAAAAATAAACGAAGAACAAGTTAAGAACATTTATGTTAGACTGACTGCCCAGTGGGGGCTAGGTGGTCTTTAGGCTTGGAACCCCTATAGATTTGTTTTCTGTTCACCCTTGCCAGCTGACCTTATCTTCAGACTGTCACTTTGAGACTAAAAAAAAAATAAAACAGTCCTACATTTAAAGACTCTCTTATTCTCGACTATATATCTATCTTATGTAAGTGTGCATTATTTATTTTCTCTGTACTATTTATGCATTATTATTCTTATCTAATTGTAATTCTTTTTCTTTGCATGTAACTACTTCTTTGACATTGTGTTAAGCACGTTGAGCTACATCATTTGCATTAAAATGTGCTATATAAATAAATGTTGCTTTTTCATAAATATGTTTAGTCTTCATGTGCTGTGAACTAAATAACATCCAGCCATTTTCACATTCTTGACATGAACTACCAAAGGTTCATGGTACAGTATGAACACTGCCCGCTGCATTACCCTATTAGACTGTTTCAACCCATTGTGAGAGAAGTCACGCGAGGACTGGAATCCCAAGTGGAGCTGTGCTGGGATCCTTACCCATCTGGTACAGCAACAGCATGGAAAGATGGGAAAAGGCAGCTTATTCAGGGCATTGTCTCATCCAAGCTGCTAGATGGCAGTCCCCCCCTGTGTTATGGTGCCACAATGGAATCCCACATTGGGAATTGTAGCTTGTTGCACATGAGGGTCACCCAGCCAAACCAAGAAGTGTTCCCAGGCCACAGCTTTGGGACACCAGAAGTACTTTCGGGTTTTATATAAAAAGAGCAGCCCCACTTCATTCTGGGTGCCAGAGTAGGGAGGAGGTGGACAAACTTTGCTGTAAAGAGCACAGGAGGAGACAAAGGTGTCAGCTGTGCATTAGATTTGTGTTGGAGATTCTGCTGTGGGAAACTCTTCCGATAACAGCTTCACACAACTCCTCTGATAACACCTTCACACAAAAAAAAACTTTTATAAATACAGTGGACCCTTGACTTACGAACTCAATTCTTTCGTGAGGGCTGGTTGTAACTCAAGCTGGCTGTAAGTCAAGACTATTTTTCCCATAAGAAATAATGGAAATACCCATAATGCACTCCGAACGTTTGAAGTTAATGCATTGGCGGGTGAACAGAGTGCAAAACACATGTTTACATGGCCACATAATTGGGTTACTCTCGGAGAAGTCTATGTGTTTTAATCTGGATTCTCAGAGACCAATAACCTGCACTATGATAATAAACTTGAACTTGGGAGACTGGTTCAGGGCTCGTCAAATAATAATTCCACCTCAGGTCACAGACTGATGCTGTCTCATACTGCCTCTCCTCTTCCTCTCTCTGCAGTGTATGAAAGGCAAACGAACATCCATGATGCCACTTCTGGTTTCTGGCTTCCTGAACCCTGCTCTTCCGCCTGCCTTGCCTGAAAACCGGCTTCACCAACATCCTCTGGCAGTGTAATAGGCTGTTCCCCCCCAAAAGACCTTTCAGTTAGACAGGAAACACCTAGTGGTGCCCCAACCCTTTATGATCTTTGTTTGTGTCTTCTTACCTACCAATTTAGAAACCAGCTTTCTGTGTGTTACCAGGTTGTTAAAGTGTATGCAAACACACTCAATAACATGAACTTCTCCAAGATTTTTTTTTTTTTTTTTGAGATAATCCACATCTTAGATGTATCAATGAAAGAGGAAGAGTGGCTAGCACATGTACAGTCACATAACCAGTCCCCATTGTGTCATCGTGCTCTGAGCCCCCAACACACGTGCAGGACAATGACTATTGTCAAATGAGCTGTCATGGGTTGGTAAAAAAAGCATGAGGCCTCAAAAAAAACCTCTTCAAGAATAGCCTCACCCAAACTACCAACTGCAGGCTTTGGCCTACAAAGTTCCCGTCATCATTTGGTAGGATTTTGAGTCCTCAAAGGCTGGCCCGTGTTTTTGCCGTCGTTAAATCTGCTTCCAGCATTGCTAATGGTGTGGCCTCTGAGGTCGGGACCCATGGATAATCAACACAATGGGATAGAAGGATAGCTATGTGTGCAAATCCTTATCTGGTCTGTGGATACCAAATTTCTGAAATATTCAAAATTTATTTTAGTGTTCTTCTTTCACATGTACTTTCAGTTTTGACCCTTTTGTCCTCTTGACCACAATTATTGTGCTTTGTATTGGGCGTTGGTTTAATTTTGCTTTATTGTTTTTTTTTATTTTATTTTGTTTTTTACATAGATCAATACTGGCTTTTAAACCGTTACTTGTGAAACAAAATTGTTATGCAACTTACCAATCCATGCCCCTAGCAACTGATCAACAAAATGGCATCAATAAACACCAAAATGTAATTAACTACAAAAGTGACTTTGTGATGTGTGTAATAATTAATTCTTAATCTCCATATTCCTAAGCCCCCCAAAACTACCTTCAAAAACTGAGAGAAAAGTTTATATGAAGAGATACAAGTTATTAAATTTCAAAATCTCGTAAGACTTTTCTCTTAGAATTGCAGCATATTCATTAAACATGACCTTCCCATCTGAACCCCCCTGGTTTATTATTCTCTAATACATCTCTTCTCGAGATACACAGTACATGGAATAACATAAAATAAAAAAGTCAATAAAGATCCTTCCTTCTGTCATGAGCCCATCCTGGGCCCTTCTTATGGACGTTTGAGCACATGACCGTCTCACTTTTTTACCGTCCCAAGCAGTGCGATGCCACTGTCAGTACCCGCCACTACCCAATGCCTTTCCCTCCAATACAATTCGTCCAATGAAAATGAAAAGCCAAACCATATGACACAGTTTTACTGGGCCAAGAAGCCCCAAAAAGCAGATATCTCTGTTCAACCCCCTGCGGAGGAAGCCTGACCTCCATTCTTTCCTGCTGCCTCTGCCATTTCACTTAGATTTGTGTTTTTGCAAAAAGCTGACAAATTAAAACAGAACAAATTAATATTCACAATTTACAATGCAGTGAGCAGAGCATCTTAGGGGAAGAGGGTCTCCAATAGAGTGGCGTCTTCTCCTCCTTCCTCTAGGCTGCCATTAGCTTTATTAGAAAAGAAAATTAAAATTCAAACGCCCCGGGATCTCCTGAGCAATAAGGCCTGACAACTCTTGATGAACCTTACTTAATCACATCTCCATTTTTGTGTTTTATTTATTTATTTTTTTGGTTACTTAAGCAACAGATCTTTCACTTTGGACAGGCTGGAGGTGGGGATTCTTCATGCCCATCTCTCCTTCTATCTAACCATTTTAAAATTTGTGACATTCAGGATGGAGTCACCATTATCTGCATTTTCTCAGTCAAAAGAGGCAATTAATTCATGAGGCACGCTATGAGATTGCAGGCTGGGGTGACTGCATTGGCGTGAGAATCACAACTCAGCTGTGTGCGTTTGTTCTTCTTATACAATCTTGTGAAAAAGTAAGTGCACTCCAGAAAGGTTTTTCTTTTTTTTTTTTCTTTTTAACACAATAGAGGTTTTAAGTAGATTAATTCTACAATGGATAGACTAACATATGTGAAAGTCACTATATAATTAATAGACCATTATGTTACCTCTTAAATTTTTAAATGTAAATTTTCTTCATGAATGAAAAATTCAAAATAAGATGCCTGAGCACAGCTAATAGTAGCTGAACTTTTCCCTCAGGTTCACAAAGTAAAAACAGAAGGTACCACGGCTCCACATTTGTCCTGAGGGCTGCAGTTCTCTTACTTGCGGATGTCTTATGACAGAGTAGATGGTGATGGGGACGATGACAATGAGATCTGAATCTGCCTTGGTACCCATGTAGCCCACTTTCAGGCCTGACCCAATGAGCTGTCCTTGTCTTTCCTTTGTGAATGTCACATTCTGTCCATTTTGGGTCTGTGAGGTGTCGTGGTAATAAATGCTCTAAGTGGATTGTGTACCAGCTAAAGAAGCTCGAGTTTCATCCCCAAGGTGAACAGCGGCGGCCTCTGCTTGAGCATGCTGTAGCTGTGTCTCTTGTCGCACGCTATTATTAAAATAGTGCAGGAAAGGCTGAAGTTAAGTACGTCTAATCGAGATGAATGAGTTTCTTCCTCAGGCCTCCCAGAGGATGCGTGTGTACCCTGGCCCTCGACACTTCACTCATTAATTACCATGAATTAATGGTTTTATCCATGGCAAGTAAATAAAAGATTGTCACAAGGCCGCGAATCAAGTGCGGCTTTTATTAAATACTGTGAAAATGTCAGCCGGTTAGAGCCGCATTAAAGAGACAAACAGATCAAACCCCATTCCAATCAAAAATAATCTTCATGTTACAAGATTAAATTATCCATTCGCTGTTCCAGAGAGGCTCAAGATGTATTGTTTTGCTCTCCTGTAATTCCAAGATTACAGCCAGTAGCCATTTGTTACCTGCTTCTAAAAGAATATCAGCAAGAAGGGGTAAAAAAAAAAAAAAACCTCAGGGAAGCGCAGGGAAGGGAAAGAAAAAAATAAAAGAGTGATAAAGTGATTGACGGTAACAGCAGCCAGCAGGTCCAACATGTCCTGCTAGAAACATCCAGTTAGGAAAAGGAAAGAAACCAGACCAGCCGGCCCATTAGATCATGGTGAAAATCAGGAGGATGAAGGAGTCAGGGAAGGACGTCAGGGTGGAAACAGCAGGAGTTACATCTCAATACACTCTACAGTATGACAATTAAGCACACTGACAAGATTTCTGTTTTAGTTGTATGATTTATTCATGGGAGATTAGGACTGAAGTCACGCCAACATGAAGCCAACTTAGAAGTATCTTCAAATATGTCACAGTAGACCTATTTTCGCTGCATGGCCTACCAGACTCCTGTTTGGAGATCAGTCATTCATTGCTGAAATAATCAAGTCATTCATGTCCAATAAAACTATTTTTAGCAGGTTTGACCACCCTAACCCACTCTCACCTCAGAGTACTGCATTATCCACCCATCCTTCTGCTGATACCAGCATAAGAGAGAGTTTCCCCCCACCCACAATTACAGCAGCTCAGGTAAGCAGAGAGCTGAAGAGACTTCATGCCAGCAAAAGCAGTAGGTCCAGATGGAGTATCGCCACGACTGCTGATGGCCTGTGCGTTGGAGCTGGGGAGTCCTCTACAGCGCATCTTCAATCTGAGCCTTGAACAGGGGAGAGTCCCAAGGCTTTGGAAAACATCTTGCATCACCCCAGTCCCAAAGGTATCACATCCTGGTGAGCTGAATGACTTCAGGCCTATCACCCTGACGTCACATGTGATGAAGACCATGGGGCAGCTGCTGCTTCACCCACCTGAGGCCACAGGTCCGCCACGCCCTTAGCCCTCTGCAGTTTGCATACCAGGAGAAGGTGGGAGCGGAGGATGCCATCATCTATATGCTACACTGATCCCTCTCCCACTTGGACTGGGGCAGTGGTGCTGTAAGAATTATGTCTCTGGACTTCTCTAGCGCCTTCAACACCATCCAACCTCCGCTCCAATATAACTCGGAGTCCTGCCAGGTGCAAAAGTTCGCTGACGACACTGCTATCGTGGGCTGCATCAGGAGTAGGCAGGAGGAGGAGTATAGGAACCTAATCAAGGACTTTGTTTAGTGGTGCGACCCAAACCACCTACAACTGAACACCAGCAAAACCAAGGAGCTGGTGGTGGATTTTAGGAGGCCCAGGCTCCTCATGGACCCCGTGATCATGAGAGGTGACTGTGCAGAGAGTGCAGACCTATAAATACCTGGGAGTGCAGCTGGATGATAAATTGGACTGGACTGCCAATACTGACGCTCTGTGCAAGAACGGGCAGAGCCGACTATACTTCCTTGGAAGGCTGGTGTCCTTCAACATCTGCAATAAGATGCTGCTGATGTTCTATCAGACGGTTGTGGTGAGCGCCCTCTTCTACACGGTGGTGTGCTGGGGAGGCAGCATAACGGTGGTGTGCTGGGGAGGCAGCATAAAGAAGAGGGACACCTCACGCCTGCACAAACTGGTGAGGAAGGCAGGCTCTATTGTAGGCACGGAGCTGGACAGTTTGACATCTGTGGCAGAGCGACGGGCGCTGAGCAGACTCCTGTCAATCATGAAGAATCCACTGAACAGGATCATCTCCAGACAGAGGAGCAGCTTCAGCAACAGACTGCTGTCACCATCCTGCTCCACTGACAGACTGAGGAGATCTTTCCTCCCCTACACTATGCGACTCTTCAATTCCACCTGGGGGGGTAAACGTTAACATTATTATACAATGTTATTGATTGTTGTACCTGCTGTTGCACTCTCCACCTTGCATTTTTTAAACTTTCACTGCATTTTTATTTAATTAATATTGTTTTTATTAGTATGCTGCTGCTGGAGTATGTGAATTTCCCCTTGGGAATTAATAAAGTATCCATCTATCTATTTATCTATCTAAAAGAGCTGCTAACAGGGGTAATGGACTCACCCTGGATGAGTTGCCAGTACTGCCTATAAAGCACCCATTCACACTCGCATTAAATGGGGTCATACCTGGTGCCCCAAACATTTATTTCTTTTTTGGTTTCATTTTAATGTATATATTGTCATACACGTGTTTGGGATACAACCTCAGGTCTCATTTAAAGATTATTACACTTCAAACCATAGGGTGGTGCTGTTGCCCAATGCCCTTTCTCTTCACCTCTCTGCAGAACTGATGATAGCTGGACCTTCTATTTTCTGCCCTTTCTGAGCCAGCCCCTTTCAGGTCTCCATCTTGAAAACCAGACTCAATGCTATCTCAGGAAAGGCTGAAGAAGACATCATCACTTCTGTTCATTAGTTTACAAATTCATCTTCAATTATGTTCAATACATAGGGTTCAACCAGGTGCTCCAACCCTTTGACATGTCCTTTGTTTAATTACACTATAACACATGTACCGTGCATGTAATATGTTTTAGCGCAACTTCTTACAGATTATACATAGTTCATTCATAAAGTCTTCAGACCCCTTCGATTTTTCATTTGTTGTCATGTTGCACCTGTTCTAAAATTGTTTAAATTCATTTTAAATTCTTTAAATTAACTTTTCAATTGTTTCCCTCATCAAGCAAAACTCAATATACCAGAATGCTGGATCAAAACTTGACTGGACTGATTACGAAAAGCCCCCAGCTGTCTACAGAAGGTCCAACAGGTGAACAAAAACCAGCTCATGAGGTTGAAGGAATTTCCTGAAAAGCTTAGAGACAGGATTGAGTCAGGGCGCACATCAGGGGAAGGCTGCAAATAAATTTCTGCAGCATTGAAAAATCACAAGAGCACAACGGCTGAAATTCATTTTTAAAAGTTAGAAGTCTAGAACAACATAGCTGGCTCCTCAAAGAAATTGAGCAATCGTGGGAGATGATCCTCGGTAAGAGAGGTGTCTGAGCTCCACAGAGTCTATGTGGAAGGAGGAGAAAATTCCAGAAGGACGACAAACACTGCAACACTTCACTAATCTGAGCTGTATTACAGAGTTGCCACACAGAAGTCTCCCCTCAGTAAAAGACACATGGAAGCCCACTTGGAGTTTGTAAAATGACACCTAAAGGACTGTTAGACTGGAAGAAATAAGATTCTCTGTACTGATGAAACCAAGATTGTACTGTTTGGCCTCAGCTTTTAGCATCACGTCTGGAGGAAACTAGAAACCGCTCATCACCTGTGCAATATCATTCCAATGGTGAAGCTCAAGGGTTGCAGCATCAGGAACTGAGAGAGGAGTGAGGGACGAGACAAAGCTGAATGGAGCAAAGTACAGAGATAACCTTAATGAAAACCTGCTCCAGAACACTCTGGACCTTGGAATAAACCAAAGGTTCGCCTTCCAACAGGACAATGGTTTTTGAGTGGCCTTGCCAAAGCCCAGACTTGAACCCAACTAAACATCTTTGGAAGGACCTGAAAATAGCCGTCCATGGATGGTCTTCATTCAACCTAACCTGCAAAGATGAATGGCAGAACATCCCTAAATCTAGGTTTGTGAAGCCTGTATGCTTGCCCTGAATACTTGTGTCAATATGATGTTTCAAGTAATATTATTAATGTATAACAGCAAATAATTTTATTGATTGCATTCTGTTAATTATGCATCTAAAAGTCCTTTCTTGAATGCTTCTCATCTTTTTTACATTGAGCCTTTGGGGATAAGCCACCCTAATACTGCAGCTGGGCATCAGAACTCATATCCTTCTATCTTGGAATTTGGAATTGACACGTGGATACGTCTTTCTTTTGGTCTTTAAAAGCATTTTGGAAATTTCTGATTTGTTAATTTTGACTTTCTACTTTTACCTTGCAAATTTATGCTTATAAATGAATAGGTGTCCACAACATAAATGATCAGAAGGACTTGAAGCTGTGCATGACAACAACTGACCCCAGTGATTTACAAGGGATAAAAGGGGCCAAAGTTGCTCCTTTTCACAAAACTTTGATAAAATGGGGATCAGTAATATAAACATGTGGAGCGTCATTTTTCTGCTATTTTAGAGTTCAAGATCATGAATATGATCATATTTTTGATATTTAATTCTTTACAGGTGGTCCTAACCCTCTACCATTCGCAGACAGTTCAAAATGACATATTTCAAACATAAGGATGTGGGATATCATTTTAGAATATTTCAAGGTCAAGAGTTAGAAATATGATATTATTTTGGATCTTTGATCCTTTATTAGGTGTGTAGCCCTCTATGGACCTCCACCAGAGAGTCTAAAACGACAAACTTCTATTACAATTGAAAACATTTATACTTTAAACATTTAAACTGAAGCACACATTCAAATATTTGACACAACTTTTCTTGCTTATTATCTATGTCTACCTCATGAAGTAAATCTCTTATGAACAACCCTAATTAGGGTGGCTTACACTAATTCGGGTGGCTTACACTAATTCAGACGTTTTGTTTAATGGACGGAAGATGCGCTTTCTTTGCTTTTATATTTACCTTTCTCTGTTTCTGCATAAAAACATTTACCAAAGGAACGTTGCTTTTTTGTAAACAAGGGGATTTTAGACTATTCCATTTAGAACAACCAATAGCCCAATGCCCTTCACTGCACATCCTCCTGCACTGTCAAGTAAGCCTGCCAGTGTAGTATTTTTTCTCTTTCTTTACTTCTTTGTTGGCCATTCCACTGCCCTGCCCCATGTGCCCTGCACAAGGCAGTCCTTTACCAGCTGGGCAAATCCATCATAATGGATATGCGAGTGTGCCCTACAACAGACTGCCATCAAATTTAGGTCTGCTGCAGGGAAGGCCTGCGGCTCATTGTGACCTTGCGCTTTAAACAGCACAGAATTCTAATAACGTTCATTAGGGTGATGTTGGAAATGCCGGACTGATGTTTCTGATGGGATTGCTGTTAATTGTTATTCTATAGCCAAGGTCTCTTTCCTTGCTCAAGCTCTTTCAATAAAGTCCTTTCAATATTATTTTGTAAATTCCGTTTGTGCTGTCTGTCTTTTTATTATTTATTACTTTGTGGTTATCGATTACTCTGTAAGTCTGTCTTACGTTAATGTATGGATTTCTTCTTTATGTTATGTACATTTGACATGGAACCAAAGGATGCAGTGCCCCTGATATCACAGTTGTGGCAATGCCTCCCAGCTCCATTTAGTTCTAGTTCACCACACTACAAAACATAACAGTACTTGAAACTGAGCAGATGAAATAAACTAGGTGCATCATGGGACTTAAGGACAAGATGTACTGCAACAGTTTCAGAGAACTGAACCTGTTCAGTCTCAAGCAGAGGAGACTCTATGAGGACCTAATCCTGGTCTTTAAAAATCCTCAAAGGAATCCATAAACCAGATCCAGGAGAATTCTTTCAGCTAAATGGTGAATTTCATACTTGTGCACACCAGTCGAAGAGTGCAGTGGAGGTCTACAACAATGGAGCTGTAGCAGTGTATGTGTTTAGACATAAGCCCCAGTATTGGACAACTTTAACAACGGAGCTATACCAATGGAGGTCATACACGGTGACAGCAATGGAAATTAAAGGGAAGTGCATTTAGGAACAGAAGCCAGGAAGCACTTCTGTATGCAAGGAGTTGTGGGAATCTGGAACAAACTACAGAGTCATGGAATTAAGGCAAAAACCTTGACAAACTTGAAGGAGGACCTGGATGAGATATGGAGACAGCTTAGCTGTTAGCTAAACAAACAAGCTTGGTGAATGAGCGGTCTCCTCTCATTTGTCAAATTTCTCATGTTTCTATGTTTCTGATGTAACTTACACTCTACAAGCTGGCTGCCATGAAACGGGGGTCCTCACTTCTGTTTAGCTCTATTTTGATATATTCAATTTCACTGTTTTGTGAGCACTTGTCTTTTTGGATTTTTTTACTATGGAATTTGGCTTTGTTTTTAATTTACATTTGTAGGATTATTTGGTTTATTTAGGTTTACTTTTGCTCAAATTTCAATTTTCTGTTTAAATCAGATATAAAAGATCACTGTCCTTGTTATTTCGGCCAGAGGTTTTATGGTTTCCTTCCCACTTACTCAGCTGTTCCCCTCTTTTTAGGTTGGGCCTGTGCAGGCCAAACTGAAGTATTGGTATGACTTTCTTTTAAGCCCTATCACCACTTTGAGTATTGCAAGCAGGCAACACTCATGACATTGACATACCATAATGACAAAGTGAAGACAGTTTTTCAGAATGGTCTGCAAATTCATCAAAAAAAATCACAAACTGAATTCTATGTATTTCTATTAGTTGCACGTCCATTTGTAAGCCTAGTGCATTATAAAATAATTATGAATATACATTGTAAAAAAAGCACCTTCACAGTTTCCATTTTTAATAAATGTCTGGAAAGTTTTCAGCAGGAAAAAAGAATTTGAGAGAAGTGCATAGATTATCCAGCAGAGGGCGCTTGTTGCCTGGGAATTCAGTTCTTTTAGTAGTGCTACAACATTTGTCAGCTATTTAGAATTGTCACTATTTCTGCATAAATATGACCTAAAATGTGACCAGAATTAATTATCTAGTTTTAGTACTTGCGTAAAAATCTGATCACATTTTAGGTCATATTTATGTAGAAACTGAAAATGAATTCTAATTACATTTTAGGTCATATTTATACAGAAACAGACACAATTCTGAAAGGTATAAATGTTGGCGATACGCTATCTTTTGGAACGGCTAATGCAATGCATGGGTCTTGGTTATATGCCGTTGGGTATTCAATTTGTAGCAGTGTTAAGGTCTGTGATGCACCTTCTGTTGGAATGTAAAATGCAATGCATTCGATTACTACCTAAATTACAAAATATACTCCAGTAGTGCACCGCAAATGTTAACGCTAAATACATTGAGGTCTACGTTGAATACATAGATTTGAACCGGTCTTAGACATACAGCACAGTGTATAAAAATGACTTGCTTTAAAACTGGAGTGAATTGTGTCACACCCAGCTCTTCATATTGGTTGAATATTCTTCTGGAGATTCAGGTGGGCCATTCTGTTCATTAAAAAATGCAGACAGTCAACCCACCCGTCAAAATATTTTATACACTATGTTGCATTTAAAATCTTTCTATGTTGAGTGTCACCTCAGGGCACTTCACCAGTACAGGCACTTGAGCACATGTAGAAGAAGTGAGAAACAGCTGGGTCAGAAGTGGACACCAAACTCTTGCTTCTGAGCTCCTGTTTATCAGCCATTGCTCCAAACTGCCTAGTTAATTGATTTTCTCCTGAATCCAATTTTTACTTTTAGGATCTATTGGATGTATTTAGAAGTCAAGAACACACACTTATACAAAAAAAGTTGAATAAAGTTAAAAGTGTGGATGAAGCGGTTAATAGCACAGCCTCAAGTGTCCTACTGAGTTTGAGTGAGTCATATCTGGGTGCCCCGATCCCAAATGTGGGACCCACTAGGGTCATTGAAGTCTTTAAGGTAGCCCAGCTCAGGAAATGAAAGGACAAATGGATAGACTGAATGGCAACAGACATCAAAGAGTATCAAGGATTTACAACCTACCCAGCAAAACAGCCACCCCTGTGAGAGGAGGGGATGCTGGGAGAGCATTTTTCTTTTAATATGGCAGGCTACTTTTATGGGGGGACTTTCATATTGGTGGAGCTGTTTCATCAGTGTGCCATATTAATGCTGTAAATTATCCTGTGAGACCTAATTTGTATGTCATTGCTCAAGGTTATGAGTTTTACACAGAATATCTTGCATTAATTACTTTTTTTGACTGACAGGTGAGCGTTTTTACCCATTGCCAGTATGTTTACATCGTCAATCAATCAAACCCCACAGAGGAAGAAAAAATGCAAATGAACTTAAAATCAAAAAAAATAATGTCCTTTGAAGTAGCCTCAAAAACTGCACGACAGATATGGTGGGCTGTGAAATGATGGTGCCCATCTTCCAAAGCCATATGAAAGATGGTAAAAGGATCTACTCATTCATTAATGGCAATTGTTTGTGATCGTGTCATGCACTATTATATGCATAAAAAAAAAAAAAAAAGATGCACAGTTCAAAATGTTAGATGGCTTATGGGAACCTTCACATAATCCTCTTGTTTAAAACTGCTCAGACTTGTACTGTGCGCCATTAAACTTCAAAGGCTGGGTAACAGTGAAGAGAGAAGTCCATTACTCAGCCTTTGCATGCACTGCTTGGAAAATATCAAATCGACTTCATGTGGAGAATGTCAGTTGGGGCGGGGGGGACATTTGGGTCAGGGGTGTCTTACACGCTAAATGTGCCATATGAAGCTGTGATGATGTAATAAAACTACAAATGACCTTCATATTGTTCCACTTTTAAGCACTTAAATTTGTATTAGAAATGTCAAAAGAGAATTAAAACAAAAATAAAAACAGTTTAATATTAATGTGGAAAGACTGTTGTAAAACCCTTAAATGTAAGGAAACTGTCTATTAGGATGTATCAACCCTTTGATTTGGCAATTTTTATTCCAACAGTCTCTCTCGCAGCTTGTTAATGTATATGACTTGTATGTCTGCACAGGGGTTCAAGTTCATGTCTCCTTTCTTCATTCCTGATTCCACATCTGAGGAAAAATTTGGAATGTACACATCCTAAGAAAAATCAGGTGGTCCATGATGAAGTCATACCTTATAAACCTTGTGCTGAAATTCCCCAAAGATAACAATCTCCATTTGCTGTTACACTGGAGGGATCCCCATGTCCATCACACATTCAAGTTCAAGCCCAGAATTGTATTTTCATATTTATGAATGCTCATACTAGCTTACTAAACTGATAGCTGGGTAACTACTTGATGGATATATTTTAAAACTGCTCTTACTATTAGCATTTATATCTACTACCTGTATATAATAAACTACTAAGGTCAGTGTGTGTGTGTGTGTGTGTGTGTGTGTCTCTAGTCCCTCCAAGCAGTCTAACTGATTACTTTGCATTTGGTGATGCAATTAAAAGAAGTGAGAGTTTGAAAAGCACATAGCATTTAAGGAAGAGAAGTATAAAAACAGACGGGGGGCAAGGCAAGGCAAATGTCAACAGTCTAAGAAGCAGATTTATGGGAACACACTCGACAGAGGGAGCACCGATCAGACATGTATGGATACTGAGGAAACATACTTAAGGTACATGTAGGGCAAAAAATGTCAAATATTTTTATATTTATTAGATTACCTGTCTTCATCAGGTAACATGGACAATACTGTTCACTTGCATGATGGAATTTCATTTTTTGTTTTGGCTGTGTATAGAATGGGTAACGAGTATTATAAAATTCCACTGCTGATGGTATTAAATACAAAAATTGTGGTATTGTGATCTCCGTAGTTCATGTCTTACGAGTGATGCTTGCGGAGTTACAGTGTCCCGGTGACCCTATTCTGGATAAATGGGATCATAAAATGGATGGATGGCTAATTAAACAAAGAGGCCTGGAGAGTACGCCCTGTAGTGGAGTACCATCCTGTCCAGGGGCAGACCCCAGGAGTCCACATTCAAAAGAAGATGTTTATGCAGTCTGATCAGGATACAAGGGAATGCTTAGAAAGATTTGGAAAGGGAAGACAAAAAAATTAGTGGAAATTCACTTATTGGTGAACAATCAAGCGCAGCGGATTACCCCAAAAACCACAGATTACAAATTAAGGCCTTGAATAAGATAACCACTCAATCCATTTTTAATTTGCATACATTTCACTGTATATTACAACCAGCCTACAACATACTTTGTGTTTTACAGAAAAGACCGCTTATCTTAATTTGCCAGTTCTTTCATATTATGGTTTACAATTTAGGGCTGATCTTACAGAAATGACAGCATTCACGACTTGGGCATCCGATTCAAAGCACAGCTATCAAAATGAAAAATGATCCAATAATATGTTTAGTTTATAAATAAACAGCAAAGAAGAAGTGAAGAATTGTGTGATAAACTTAAAAAGAATACGAAAAAGAAAATCTTTAATTAGCCTTTGCCAATTAGCAGTTTTATATGCTGGTATTAACAGCTAAGGCAGTGGGCTTTAAATGCAAGGCTCTGAGCAGTCTGATAACTGGAGTGAGGGTTAGCCGGGCAGAGTGACAGACAGACATGAAGGAGAGAGATAGAGAGAGACTTTATAGCCTTGAAATAGATAAATTGGATAAAAAAGGTTATCTCTGCACCCATACATCAACAATAAAAATAATAATAATAATAATTATAAAATTACAATCTAAAGGAATCCCTAATTTAAAATTCCACTGCTGCTCTTTTTTCTCCTCTACCTCTGAACAGTAAAATGCATTTTTAATAATGGATAAATAGTAATAATTCAATGATTACAAATAATAATAGCCTGCTGCAAAAGTCTGCAGCTCCCCTGACCCTGAATTACATTAAGTGGATGAATAAATGAATAATAATGTCACTTTATATAGGATGTTTTTGGGTTCTGATCAATACTGTTACAACTAGACAATGGATGAGTTATAATAACTACAACAAAAAAGAAATGACAGTGAAAATAATAATAATAATAATCAAGGTCATAAATCAGGAGGTTACAGATCATGCACTGACTGGGCTCCTATAAAGAGCCTTGCTTATTATATGATGACCACAACTGTCCCTCAGTCACAACAGACTAAAGTCAACTGCTCCATACTGAAGAGAACCTACCCCTGGTCAAGGCAGATTAATAATAATAACAGTAATAATAATAGTAAAAATAAATTTTCTTTATATAGCACTTTTCCCATACCCATCTGGTTGCTTTAACATATTTTTTTTCTTTATTTCAACTTAAACAATTTCTTGTATTAGGAATTTGTTGGTTTTCGCATACCCCTTGGGGTCAGAGGCAGGGTCAGCCATTGTACAGTGCTGCTGGAGCAATTACAGGTTAAGGGTCTTGTTCAAGGGCCCAGCAGAGTAGGACCTCTTTTGGCAGTTATGAGGATTCGAACTGGCAACCTTCTGGATACCAGCACAGATCCTTAGCCTCAGAGCCACCACTCTACCCCATATGGTGCTTGTTCTTCAATAACAGTAAAAATAATAATAATTAATTACATTTTTGAAGTGAACCCAACCCCATCAATCCCAATCCCCCCGGTCACACTCTTTTCAATGTATGCTGACTGAGGTATGTCATTACAGGAACAAAAACCAAGTCTTGCAATGCCACTTCCAAACAGCTTGTTACACCCCCTGCTAAAAATAATAATAATAGTAATAATAATTAGCTTCCTGACTTGTACTATTCTGCTAAGAAATCCCATCATACAATCTCAAACAGGATAATGGACAAACAAAAGTCGTGCATAGGGTCAATACTGTCACGTGTTGCGAGTCCAGTGAAATTCCCATTTATGTGCTAATCAACATGCAACACGTCACACCTCTCTAGAGCCAGGATTACTTAGTAGAGCTACGTGACCTCGAAATGTTTGTTTTCTCCAACCTGATAAATCTAAGCACACAATCTACAGTGCTGTCTTCCATGAAGTTTCATTCAAATGCTGATGACACTAAGCTGTGGGACTCATGAATGCTTGTACAGTGCACCTGGTACTACAAGACACCTTTGCATTTCAATTGCTAAAGATGACTGTAATATTTTAATAATAATTATTAGTTATCTCAATCTTAAATCCATGATGAGACATCAACAAATAGTCCGAAACAGAAGGCCACATTACTGGGGTACAGCTTTGGAAAGCCCCAGGTGCCTGATTCAGTCGGTCTATATGTCCTCCATGCCCATCCCACCACTTCTACTCTGGTAAGAAAGATTTAGCACAAGTGGACGAGGCTGATCTTTGGTGACACCACACAGGAACTATAACAACTGGACAGGATGTTAGTCTCTCTGGCACACTCACATAAACACACACATGAAGCCTGTTGAGACTTATCATTTCATCTCATCTTCAGACCTTTGAAGAGCAAACTGGAGAACCTGAAGAAAAATCTAAGCAGACAAGGGGAAGACATACAAACCGAGCCCAGGCAGCTGGTGAGCTAGATTTGGACCCAGTATTCTGGAGCTGAGATGTGGCAGCTGTAACCACTATGCCACTCAATAATTACAATGATAATGATAGGATTAATCTTTGAAAGTTGATGTCCTCAAGGTCACCTTTACTTGCCCAATAATAATAATCATATCAATAAACAATTTCAAAATTTCAAATCCTGGAGGTCACCTTTACCTGCTGAGACCTGTTAGCAGCTTCCTAATGTAGCCCAGCAAAGAAAAGAATATATAGACTTATTGAAAGGGAGCGAGAGAAAGATTAGAGTATTGATTCTGTAGAGTAAAAATCTCAATTAGAGGCTGGTTGGAGCCGTGGCAGTGGGGGGCGAGAACATGTGGATCTGACTGCTGAACAGACAAGTGGATTGATTGCTGCCTCGAGATGCTTGGATGGCTGTAGTGAAGGAGAAAGAGAAGCTGAGAGAATTATTACTGCTTTAAAATGCTTGAACACAAGTGTGAAATTCCAGTAAAGTGCTGATCTTTATTTTCTTTTTAAGCAGAAAAAAAAAAAAGAATAAGAGACAATAATTCTCACACCTCTTAGGTGTAAAAAATTAAATTCACCCAACAACTCTAAAGGCGTCTGTAATTTTCTCTTCATTATATAAACGACTTTTGCGAGCGGACGCTTAAGTGCTCCTCTTTAGTAACATGTCATATACCTACTAAAGAACCCTGAACTCGTGACATTTTATATTTGAAATTAGCTGTGCTAGCCATCTAAGACAGGTTGAAATCTAAGCTATCAACATAGAATTCCAAGTTAACATTTGCAGTGCACCATTTATTAAAAGGCATTTTTAATTCATGAAGTAATAAAATACACTCCATTTGTCAGCCCAACAGATGCCGCATTACAAATGTTTGTAGTAATAGTACAAATGTTTATGATGCACCATCAGTTGGAATGACTACAGATGTTTGTGATGCGCTATCTGTTGCAATGACAGAGACATAACAACAGAACAAAAAAGACACTTGTCCTTTTATTAAGCTGGACTAGCTGTGATACCCATCTAAGGGGGGCTGAAACCTAAGTAACTACTGCAAACCCTGGACATACTAGAAGCTGTTGTAAAAAAGAGGATGGTGGCAAAATCAGATGCCATCATGAAGAATCTCCTCCATCTCCTTCAGGAGGTGCTCTCTTGGAGCACTTTTAGTCACAGGGTCATTCCTCCACCATGGTGGACTAAGAAGTCTCTCTGGAGGTCTTTTCTGCCCACTGCTATCAGGCAATTCAATGCTTCCTCCCAGGGCACTTGCTAAGGTTCATTTTGAAATATCTGTACAATATACATCTATTAATTTATTCATTTTTACTTACCATTTGATTGATTGATTGTATTGTTTGTCCTGTGATCTATATCTTTGTTTTTATGTTTCTGCTGCTGTATGCGTCTGAATTTCCCCATGGGATTAGAAAAGTTTATCTAATCTGTTCTAATCTGAACTTCAGCATTAATATAACAGCAGTGGACCACTTTTAAGAAGCATTTTGATATGCATTCTTAAAAAATTATATTTGTCATTCCAACAGATGGCACATTACAAACATTTATAGTAATAAAATGCTTTGGAATGACAAAAGCAATGCATTTTATTACTAAAATTTGTGATATGCCATTTGTTGGAATGACAAAGAGATAGCAGTTGAACAGATGCTCACCTTTTTACTGAGGTGAATTAGTTATGCTACATTTCTAAGATGGATTGACATTTAAGTAATCATAGACACCAATAACGGCGAACTGCACAATAACGTGCAGTGAATACACTTGGCTTGAGCATTCCTAGTTTTCATCCTCTTTCTCTGTATGTTTAGTATTCGTTTGCTCAGAGGTTGATGCGCTTGCTCCTTCCTGAGCAGCTCTTCTTTTCTCCACCCTAGCGGCCCACTTCTTCTCTTCTTTCATCGGCATCTTTTTGCGTTAAAACTGATTAAGTCAGTGTTTATGTTGCAATTACTCAGTACGTTTCCTTAAATATTTCACTTAAGATGGCACTTAAGTCTTCAATCTGCCTCAAGAATGATTCAAGATATGAAGAGGTAGCGGAAGTGACAGCGAAGGTGGAAGGGATGAGAACGGCACCAGTACACATGCGCTGCATGGCCACCCTGCTGGCTGCTGCCGAGACTTGATTCTACAATAAAATAAAATAAGAATTAAAAGAGGAATAACCTTGGAGGTCAGTAATTATGCTGAAAGCGGATAGCAGATGTCACGTAGTATATGTGTACCAAATTTCAATCCAATAGGTCAAACGGTTTGCGAGCTACAGGTGATTTATAATCCTGTACAGACAAACGGACAGCCACAGTAGCATATTATACAGGTATATAAAGAAATGCATATGTCTCTATTACGTGCTATTTGGTATGGGATTCATAGAAGCAGTCTTAATGATTATGATGCATCATCTGTTAGAATGACAAATGCAAAGCATTTTATTACTGCAAATATCTGTGATGCGCCATCTGTTAGAATAGGAGAGACATAGTAACTGGAAAAACGTACAGATTCACACGCACAAAGACACTTTTCTTTTCATTAAGTTGGATGCTGAAAGGGTGGAATTGAAAAACTTGCACCATATACACGCACACATACACAGCACTTAGCGTCCAGTCTTTGAATGTCACACTTGAAAAATCTAGCACAGACAGACCCCCACTGCCTCACAGGCTGCCAATACCTTAGCACTCAGAAGTCTCAACTGTTTCTTTTTCCCTTATTCATTTGTATCATTTTTTTCAGTAACTGCAACTTTTAGGTTAGAGTATTAAAACAAAATTTCCATCGACTATTCAGGCCCACAATCCTATTCACCTACTTTCTTGAGACCTGAAAGTGACGCTTTTTTTGTCTTCTAACTGAAGAATTCCACGATGGTCTCTGAAAACTACACAACATATCACACACTTACCACTGATGCTGATCTTTTCAAACATAACGGCACACAAAGAAAAAGATCTTTCCCGTTTATGTTTTAAAAATCTTCATCCAGTTTTGGTATAAATGACTATATATGGAGCCATTCCTGCTTTGAATGCATGCGTCCCGTTCTGTCTGGCTTCACGGCAGCCGTAAACTTTTATGGATTGCTTTTGCACCTCTCCATCCATTGTGCATTATTTTCATGTCTCAGGGATCCCAAATGTCTCATTTTCACATAGCCATTCAGTAAGTGAATTTACTTGAGAGTGAAAGAGCAAGCGAGACGGGGAGAAGGGCGCGATTGCCAGTTTCATCACACTTCAAGGTCTCTTCAGCCCCTCAGTGAGTTTTAAAAACCCTCAATAAGAAACCAGGCTTTAAAGAGCACCCAAGAACGTGACCGTCTTATACACATGGGTCACTGGGAAAGTGGAATCCTTTCGACGATGCAAGAAACATTGTTAATTCAGCAACTAATGCAGATATCGCATGAAAAGTGAGGAGAACTTGGTGCCGCACAACGACTCAAGACTTTAGCTTGTTTTGTGATAATGGCACTTGACAAAGTTGAAGAACTTTTCAAAAAATTACAATCAGCTACAATAAGTAACCAATGTGATAAAACCGAGCGGCTCGAACAGATACTCAATTTATAGGACAGTCCATCTATCGATTAACTAGACTATACAAAGAATGAAATGAATCCATCCTGCTACTCAACGATCAATCAGCCTATCTATGATATCGCAAGTGAGCCAATCCATCCAAACTGCCATCCATCTATTCATTAACTGTCAACAAACAAACTGAAGGAAGAATGCCTGAACTTCTCAAATTCTGTAATGAATCTTTGCCCTTGTAAATATTAGACAGACATGGACACCGTGCAGTCTGGTCATGCCATCTCTGGTTACATATGAAATATAAAAGCATCAAGTGATGCCCTGTCAGTCTAACTGTGTCCAAGAGCTGACAATAACAACACACTTGAACCTTCATAGTCTGGTCCCACTGATCATGATGTAGCATCTACTGAATTGTACAGACATTACCAATAAACTAGTCAGGCCCATTCACGTTCTTCACATTTTATTTTGCGGTAGATTGAATTTTACATGGATAAATTTGCCATTTTTGCCCACCAATTTACAATCAGTATCCCATGATGACTAAGTGAAAACTTGTTTTCAGAAAGGTTTGCAAATTTATTTATAATCAAAAACTGAAATCTCTCCTTCATAGAAGTATTCTGACCCTTCAGTTAGTGCTTTGTAGAAGTCCCTTTGGCAGCAATTCCAGCTTTGAGTCTTTGTAACTAAGTCTCATTAAGCTTTGTACACCTAGATGTGGGCAGTTTATCCCATCCTTCCTGGCAGATCTTCTCAAGCTTCATTAGACTGGATGGGAAGTGTCCGTGAACTGCCATCTTCAGGTCTCTCCACACATGTTTAAGTCAGGATTTTGGCCGAGCCTCTCACCAGATGTTACTAGGCTGACTTGCTTTTGAAGATTCAGAACGTTTAAATCTTTCTTTTTTACTTAACAAACAGCCAAACAGTGAGATGCAAAACACTAACAGTTGAGGAAGCTGTTGATGATCCCTGTTGTGTGTACAGTATAGTCCAATTGGTGTGACACCCCCAAAATAATACCACAAAGCGGGCCAGAACCCAAACTAGCCTGCTCAGAAGAAGTTCCCAGCTCTGCAACTTGAGTGGTTATTCAACTGGCTGACTTCAGCCTGCACCAGCCCTTTAAAAGTCCAAAACTATAGCAAGATTCCCCACAATGGAAGGGGGTGACTGGAAACCCCTGGCTTGTAAAGAGATGGTGACAAAAGGATCTTTATAAACTGAGGATTTATGTGTAAATACTTTTTTTGTTTACTTCTTTATAATATTTTTTCATATCTTTAACTATACCTCAAAAAAAAAAGCTCTACCTATGTTAGAGGTTTTAACAGACAAGGAATTCTGTGGTCACCTTTGTTTTTTGATTGAATGTGTTTTTAACACTGTTATAGTTAAATCACTCTTTTCTACGACAACATTTTAATCAGTTGCTTTGATGGTCTGCTTAAAACTTCTAATTTGTTGCTTTGACGGTCACTTGCCGCATTAGGTGGGACAGGCGGAAGTCAGCGATGTCATCTCCCAGCCAGTATAAAATGTCAGCATTTGATTAGATTCAACCTAAAATGTCTCTAAAGTTATTTTTGTGCATTGTTGTCATCTCTGGTTACAAATTCTATTCTATCATTGCCATACAGGCAATCCCAATACAAAATGCTAAATCATAATCCTAAAACAGAAATAGAGTTGAGAAAACCGGAAAATCCAATGAAAACAGCAACTCTCATACACTGAAATTGTCACTCCACCAAAACACATTCAATAAACTGCTAGGGACTCACCTACCTAGCCTTCCTTTTATGGGTCTGGAGGGTATGCAACAGGTGGCCCCCATTCAACAGCACAGGGAACATAAAGTCATTTAAAGAAAAAGTACATAAACAACAATAAGGACTAAATGATAAATGCAATGGAAATAATCATTTTAAATGATTTAAACTGAAAAATGAATGCAAAAGAACACAACAATAGCATATTTATATAGCACAATTTCATACAAATGGTAGCACAAAGTGCTTTACAAGATGAGGAAATAAAAGTTTACATGAAACAAAAATAAGATTAGGCAATACTAATTAACGGCGACACGTGGCGCAGTGGGTTTGTTTTCTGCCTAGGGCCCTTTGTTGGATGGGATTGGCTCCAGCAGACCCCCGTGAAACTGTAGATAGGATATAGCAGGTTGGATAATGGATGGATGGATGGATGGATGAATACTAATTAACAAAGAATAAAGTAAGGTCAGATGGCCAGGAGGACATAAAAAAAAAAAACTCCAGGTGGGCCAGAGGAATTAAAAAAAAAAAAAAATCGTCAGGGGTTCCAAGGCCAAGAGACCACCTAGCCACCACTGGGCAAGACAAAGGAATATAAAACATAAGCCAAGGAAGGAGCCCTGGCTAAAACAACAAAAACATGTATACCTATGTGGCCATCATGCAGTATCTGATTCAGTAAAACATTTCAAAAGAAAAGTGAAGGTCTGACAAATACCAATTATGATGTTTCAGGCAAGGAGGTTCAAATCTTTATGTCTTTGTTCATTTAAAGTATTTTTTGTATTCATTTTGTTTGTTTATTTTCATTTTTCTTTTTATTTAATTTGGGCTATGTACAAATGCCTTTTTAATGTGTCTTGTGTTTTGTGCCAGGTACTGCCCTTAGCCCTATAAAGGCAGAGGGTTTCCCACAGTTCCTGGAGGTTCACTCAAATGCACTAGAGAGTCAGTGAGTTTACTGCCGTTTTTTTCTGTGCATGCGATTTTGTAATATCTCTAGACTTACAGTATCTGACATTTTTCTTCACCATTTTCTAGATTACTGTATTGAGACTTTGTTTGCACTGGATGCCCTTATTGTTGTGGGGAAATCTACCTGCGCTTTACAAAGCTCTATTTTTATTGAAGAACATTTCTGTGTTGCCTTTTGTGATGCTAGGTGGAGATTTTGACAGGATTTCCCCCTCAACTGGACATCTGTATTATTGCTTTGGGACTCTTGAGTGGTACACTATCGATCTGTTGTTATCTACAAAACAACTGCATGGAGCTTTCAGATTAAAAAAAAAGAAAATCTACATTTTTTGAAATGTGTAGTAGAATGAGGGAAATAAGAAGTCACAGAATTAATTAACAGATTTCATCAATACCAAGAAGTTGGAGGGGGGGAAATGCTGGAGATCCCTGAATTAGCTGGTTACCTGTTGCTTTTTGCATCTCATTATTCTTTGGTTGTCAGAAAAAAAAAATTTACTTCTCTGAATTTTAGGCAGAAACCATACCAGCTGCACGTCTTAATAGGTGATCCACCTGAAGTTAAGCATGTTTAGATCTGGCCAGTACTTGGATGGAAAACCATCCAGGAAAAGCTTGAGTTGGTGCTAGAGGAGGTGTGGGCGAGGCCAGTAAGGGGCACTTGCACTGTGGTCTGTGTGTGGATTCCAGTGCCACCAGAGTAGTGACGAGGACACTGTGTTGTAAAATTGGCGACAACCTTTGGATGAGAGATAAAATCGAAGTCCCAACTTCTCTGTGGTCATCCCTAGAAAAGAGTAAGGGGGTTCTAGATGTCGTGGCTAAATTGCCCACCATGGCCTGGTCATCCCCTGCCCCTTATTGGCTAACTATCTCACTCACCCCTTCACCAACTAATAGCTAATGTGTGGTGAGCAGAATGGCACAAAGAACGGCTGCTGTCGGATCACCCAAGTAGATGCTGCACATTAGTGGTGGCTGAAGTGGCTCCTCTACTGCTTATGTAAAGCAGAATAGGTTAGAGAAGTGCTATAAAAAAAAAAAAATGAACTCATTGTACTAATTTATTTAAAGGTAAATGTTGTCAGTTCCCTTACCCACAGTAAATGGTTACTAATTAAGAAAGTGGCTAGAATAAAAATTCAAACCAATTGAATGGAATGAGCAGGACAGAAGTTAGGTATGTCTAGCCTTTAGACTTTAGTGACATATACCTCTCAGGTTGAGTTCCCTTATCCCCACACCCCCCTCAAGCATCAAAACCAAATTATACCCAAGAACTGTAAAGGAAAACAAAAGCAAAAAGTCAGGAAAAACTAAGAAGTCAAACAAAAGGAAATAAAGAAAGTGAATGTGCAAGCTGTTTAAATGGAACCCATCATCTTTATACCATTACAGAGAAGATGTAGCACTTTTGTGGGACCACTCTCTGTGGCAACACGAAGTGGCTACCATCAGGCAAAATGGTGAATGGAAGTAAAGAATGCTAACGATAAATCATCTGAAAAAACATTAGTAAACCATCAGAAGGAAAGAAAAATATGAAACAAGGAAAAGAACCACGATACGTTCCACCCATCTAATTCACCAACTGATGCGGTTACAAAATAAATCCAGCCATCCATCTATACATTTTGTTAATCATTCAATCAGAGATATCACAAATCCATCCATAAATCAATTTGTTGGTGGTCAATAAATACAGTAAAACATCGCTCTGTCAAACTACCCACAAATGTTAGAGTAAGTCAATTCATGTGCATCCATCAGTCAATAAATCGTTTGATTTGTGTGCCTATACGTAAATCACCCAAGCTATCCATGCTATTTCAGTAAATCCACCAAACTTTATTACACAGTACTATATGAATCAATTGACCAGATTACACTACAGGAGACGCATCAAAAAATGCTTTGGACCTCCATGCCGCTCCAAGCTGGACTTTCCTGTAATTCAAGTCGCCCCCTAGGGGTTGCATTTGGTTCTAGCTGTTGGTCACACATGCTTTCTACTTTTGGTCAAAGCTGCCCTTGTCTGCCCCTACACCATGGATGGCTCCACAGTACTGCCCAGCACAGCAGATGGCAGTGTGGGTGGCAGTTATCAGACTTCAGGCACCACAAACATCTGCTATCATTACGAAATGCTAATTGCCATCAATCAGAGGAGCACCTATTCACATTTTTATGCAGCTATCAATAGGGGGAAGAAAGAGAAATCAAACAGCATGATGTCTAAATTTCCCCAGGAGTAATGTTAGATGCATGTTAAATAGCCAGCGCTTTGTCTTTTTTGCCCTGTTAATCTGGGAACAAGGAATTTGTGTAAGGTGTAACTTAGTCTAGTAAAAACAAATGTTTCATTGTTAACAGCAGCATTCATCAGCAGAATTAAAAAGCAGCATTAAAATACAAAAAAATGATCCAAAGTTTCAATGAAATCAAGAAAGAATGGATTATTCCTCACAGTTTTAAACTCTTCATTGCAGGCCTGAAATCCCACTCTCTCATAAAGACGTCCATCAAAAAAATTGTTATTCCACTGCCTGAAGCACCAATTAACCTTCTTTTAGGATTTGTTCCCTAATTTCCCATCTTTTAATGTCCCCTTGACTCCTTTCCTGTTGGATACTTAATTTCTAATGCTGTCAACAGTTTAAACAGCCTAAGGATAATAAAACGCAACTGCCTCTTTAACGCTCCTTGAACTTTGGATCTTGCCGACTACACCAGTATCTTCTGTTAGCAGCTCAGAAGTCTTGATGCAGCCAGAACATCTAAATTTACATTTTTATTCTTTCATCTAGAAAATATTTCTAGATATTTTCAATGGCTATCATAAAATAGCACAGCTCTATGACTGAATGATGTCCTCAAAGACATGATGAAAAGAATGGGGTATGGGATAAAATTGCATTTCAATTTAAAAAAAAAATAGGTAAAAAAATTGAGAAAAAACACCAAAATAATCATGAATGGTAGTTGATGCTGACAGGAGTTCAACTGAAGGTAGAAAGACTGCCTCAAGCTTTGGTGGGAAAGGTATAGGAGGTATTAAATGGATACATTTGTCATTGTTGCCCATCCATCTACACTTAATGACATATGATGACGAAGTGAAAATATGTTCAGAAACGTTTGCAAATTTATTAAAAAATGAAAAACTGAAATCTCTTATTCATGCAGGCATTCTGCCCCTTTACTGAGGCACTCCAAATTTTGCTCAGTTTGATTTAATTTTGTTTGAGATATTTAGAGAACCACCGATGGCAAATTGAATTGATTAGACATCATTAAGAAAGAGACACATACAGTATACCTGTGGATAGAAGATGCCACAATTCACACTGCATTTCAAGACAAAAAAACAAGCCATGAAGTCCAAGGAATTTTCTTGTAGTCCTTCACAATCAAATTGTGGTGAGGAATAGTACAGAGCAAGGGGTTCAAATCATTTCTAAAGCTTGGAGTATTCCGAGGAGCACAGTGGCTTCAATAATTGAGAAATGTAACGTTTGGAACCACCAGTAATATTCCTACAGTTAACCATTTAGCCAAAATGAGTATCTGGACAGGAAGGCCCTTGGTCAGAGAGGTGCCCAAAAACCCAATGGTTACCCTATCAGAGCTTCAGAAGTCCTCTGCTGAAATGGGAGAACCTGTCAGAAGGATGACTATCTTAACAGCAATCCATTACTCAAGCATTTAAGATACAGTGACAAGATGGAAGCCACATTCAAATAAAAGACATATGACAGTTTAAAGGATTCTAAAGGCATTTGGATACAGATTATCTCGTCTGATGGGACAAAAACTGAACTCTCGGGGCAGAACTCCATGCACAACGTCTGGTGAAGGCTGGGTACTGCTTGTCACTTGCCTAATACCATCTCTCTGGCAAAGCACTGTGGTTGCAGCATCAAGCTATAGTGATGCAAGGGCAGAGAGACTCGTAGAACTAAAGGAAGGATGAATGCAGCCAAATACGGAGAAGTCATTGAAGAAAACCTTCGACCTCAGACTGAAGTGACGGTTGACCATTCATCATGACAATGACCTGAAGTATACGGCTAAGATGATGCTGAAGCAGCAAACCCCTGACTGTCCTTGAGTGGCTCATCCAAAGCCCAGGCTTAAATCCCACAGAACATCTGCGGAGAGACCTGAAGATGGTACTTTACAGACACTTCCCATTCAATCCAATGGAGGCTGAGAGGATCTGCCAAGAAGAATGGAATAAACTGATCAAATCCAGGTGTGAAAAGCTTGTAGAGAGATACCTAAGAAGACACGAAGATGGAATTGCTACTAAAGGGGCTTCCACAAAGTACTGAATTTAGTGAACATAAGAAGAGACGGTCATTCAGTCCATCAAGCCCATTTTTTTTTACTTAAAACTAAGCTGTCCACATATCTCATCCAGATTTGTCTTAAAGATTGTCAAGGTTTCTGATTCAACTGTACTTTCTGAAAGAAAGATTTAAGTTTTTGATTTCTAATACATCCTTCTTAATACAAACCTTAAAAACATGATTTCATTTTCTCATTATGGGCTATTAAATGTAGAATCACGGGCAAAATTGGTATATTTATCCATTTGAAATTAAATCTACAACACAATGGAGTTCTGAACGTAAAGGGGAGTGCTCAATACTTGTTAATTCCACTGTAACAACAAAATACTTCGAAAGCAATAAAAATTAATAAATAAAAAAAGAGACCACATTTGAAGTAGGGAGGACACAGCGAAACAGCTTGTTTTAGGACGCCTAGCGTGGCACTAACTTGCTGTTTGGTTTGTCATATATTTTCTGCCCCCCTGTTGTTGCTTAAGCCCCCTCTTCTATTATATACACATTCTTTATTATGTGCCCTTTTTGGTGTTATTCCAAGTCTGAGGGGTGTTCAAGACTGGCCCCTACCACTCAAGCCTCTCTTTTTATTAGGACCTTTCAACTGCTTATATTGCGATTTACTGTGGAATTCTCTTTTGATTGGGGAAAGTTGGCCATCCAATTGCAGAAGAACCAGTGGAAATAAGAAACGCCAGCAGTGTCTACTGGAAAGACAAAAGGAATCTGCAATGTAGGTGGAGTTGTCTGGATGAGGAGGAAGAAAGTCCATCACTGCAATGCGAAAATCTACACTTGGGTATTTTTCACTATAATATCATTCTCCAGATTCAGAGCTGAAAAAGTGTACTCCAATAAATAAATAACAACAAGTTCTGCTGCCAATCTGTCTCTTCAGCTAAAGCATTGGCAAATCCGACTCTTGGCAAACAGGCTGAAGAATTTTCAATCTGCGGTATTTCCCGATGCAGAAGAGAGAAATGTCTTTTTGTCCTTGGAAGTTACAACAGCGGAAAGAATCCCCGACTACCTAGCGTGCATCCGGCTGGCACGGTGGTGCCCAAATGGACAGAGGCTTGTGCCAAGCTTCCCGTGAAGTTACACGTGTTTTTAAGACTGCCAATAGCCAGAAAGAGATGACTAAACAGAACTCCTTTCCATGACTTCTGGCCGCTCGGAGGTGATGACTTTGAGTTCCAACGTGGGACCACTGGGGTCAGCGTCTGCTAGCTCTGTGGTGTTGCCCATACGCCTCCACCTCCAACGCCTGCTCTTTTTTTATCTTATTCACATGCTATTCGGAAAGCCCCAGTGCAGCAGAGCCATCCAGACTCTTCACAATTTTACACCACTCTTTGTTCTTTTAATTTCTGTCAAACAGAAATTTGCAAATTAAGATCCACACACTCCAGCATTCATGTAACCTCGACCCACTCGTGATCTAAGATACCCTGCATGCCTCGGACCACTCCGTCACGCTCCATAAAGCTGGAAGTCACCACATCCATTTACCTGTTTACAATAGAATTGGAATTTCAAAATTGTTTTTCATTTTATTTTGACAGAGCCATTAACAGTCTTAATGAGTTCATGTTGAGCAGAACAAATTAGAAAACCTGAATTATTGCCACATGCTGAACGTGATCACTTTGTGAAAAAGCAAACGTGAGATCTCACACTGGTCTACCTCAAACGATGAGTTCAAGCCGGAGGGCCCACAATAAAGTTAATGTGGACTAGCAGCCACTAGAGGGCTCTCTAATCAAAGGACACAGCTAACAGAGAGGTTAGGGGGGAGCCAGAGAGACCTGCGAGAACGTCCCATGCTAGCAGAAAGTACAGTGGTTCTGTGGTGTGGGCACAGGCACTGCATTAACGCAAATTGTGCCTGCCACTTTACCTACTGCAGGTGCTGAGGCTTAGGAGAGCACTCTTAGTAGACACTCAAGGGAAACGGCTATTAGACTTCCTAGAGTTGCCAGCAGTGGCTTTGGGGTTTGTCCCTCAGGCCTAACCACGGCATGTGGTATAAAGCTAACCTTACTCTAGAGGTCTTTGAGCTTGGGGACTAGAGGGTCAACTATAAAGAAAACTGCATGGCCAGAGGATAGAGAGAGATGGGGGTGTTAGGTGAGCAAGACACTGTGGTTTGGGCTTTGAACATCGTATTGTATTTCTATACTAGCCAAGGTATAAAAGATAACCTTCCTCTTGTGGGGCTTTCACTTTATTTTGGACTATCATAGTTGGTTTTCCCAGTTCCCACTTTTTGAGCCTGCTCCAGCTGAAGCCATCCAGTAGCCTTAGTGGCCTGGATGAAGTCAAGGCTGCCTCTACTAGGTAGGCTTTCGGGCATGCCACTACCTTCTTTTTGGAGGTCTCATCTTATTTTTTTTTGGTGAAAACACTCACTTCATGACACACTTCGATGCTCTTCATCGCAGTTTATGGATATTCTGCAACCTTAACATTCTTTTCACGCAACTCCATTTTCACTTCAAGTGCGTTTTGGCTCTGATCCTTGCTTGTTTTTTCAATTTAGAATTTTGATTCATGGTTTGGCTTTGTCACTAGGCTCATTCGATCTCACTGTTTTGACCTTCATTTTGTTTTGGCTATGTCTCCTTTCCTGATCTGAATCAAAAATACTCCCAGTTGTTTTCAATGGTTTAAAACACTTGTATAATCTATCTATTATTATATGTGCGCTCTCCCTCTATCTATGTACAGTATATATATACATATATATATACATACATATATATACATATATATACATACATATGATTGGTAGGCATTCGTCCATCTCGAAAGATGATGTTTGCGCTCTGGAATGATCTTCATTTGTGTTTTTGGGGGCAGCGTCTGGAGTGACTCAGCAGTCCGATCCTAGATCGACAGTCTCTTCTACAGTGGCTGCAGGTGAAGCTGGATGGGGGGCCCGAGTCCTGTTTCTGCTGTCTCATTTTTCTCCTTTGCCTTCTGGTTTCCATCTGTTGGCTGCGATGTTGCCCACCCCTCTTGATGCCTTCATGGACAGTCTGGCGCCAGGCGTTCCGGTCATCAGCAAGCTGTTCCCAACTGTCAGGGTCGATGCCAGTCAGCTTGAGATCGCGTTTACAGACATCTTTGAAGCGAAGATGTGGGCGACCAATGGGGCGGTGTCCTGCGGCCAATTCACCATACAGAATGTCTTTGGGTATGCGTCCATCTTGCATTCTATGCACGTGGCCCAGCCAACGTAAGCGTCTTTGGCATAGAAGGAGGTGTATGCTCAGTGAGCTGGCTTGATCAAGCACGGCAGTGTTGGTGACTTTGTCTTACCACGTGATGTTAAGGATGCGTCGGAGGCAGCGAAGATGGAAGCCTCGAGGCGGTCTTCCTGCCGGGCGTAGGTGGTCCAGGCCTCACTGCCATACAACAGAGTGCTGAGAACGCATGCATGATATACCTTAAGTTTGGTATTCTGTGTTAGATGGTTATTGGACCACACACGTTTGCTCAGCCTGGCCATGATGCTGGCTGCTTTGGCGAGCCTCTTGTTAATCTCGTTGTCGAGAGACAAGTTGCTGGTAATAGTGGAGCCCAGGTATATGTATTTATCGGTGGTCTCCAGCACTTCATTGTCGATGGTGATAGAGGGTGGAGCAGAGATGTCTTGACCCATGACGTTGGTCTTCTTGATGCTGATTGTCAATCCAAATTCCCTGCATGCCTGGGCAAAGCGGTCCATTAGCTGCTGGAGGTGTTCCTCTGTATGTGACATTAGGGCAGCGTCATCAGCAAACAGCATGTCCCTGACAAGGACAGTGCGAATCTTGGTCTTTGCTCTTAGCCGGGCCATATTCAGCAGCTTTCCGTCACTCCTAGTGTGTAGGTAAACACCCTCAGCAGAGCCCTTGAAAGCAAAGTTTAGCAGCATTGAGAAGAAAATGTTGAATAAAGTAGGTGCTAGGACACAGCCCTGCTTGACGCCACTTTTGATTGTGAAGGGTTCTGAACTGTCCCCGTCGTAACTGACCACTCCCTGCGTGTTGTCGTGGAAAGAGGTTATAATGCTGAGCAGCTGAGGTAGACAACCGATCTTCTTTAGTAACCGAAACAGGCCGCTCCTGCTTACAAGGTCGAACGCTTTAGTCAGATCTATGAAGGCGATGAATAATGGCATCTGCTGTTCTCTGCACTTCTCTTGAAGCTGGCGTACTGAGAAGATCATGTCAACTGTGGATCTTTCTGGCCTAAAGCCGCATTGTGACTCGGGATACACACGATTCGCGAGGATCTGAAGGCGTTCCAAAATCACGCGGGCAAAGGCTTTGCCCACCGTGCTCAGCAGTGAAATACCCTGTAGTTGTTGCAGTCGCTGCGGTCTCCCTTGTTCTTGTACAGAGTGACAATCTTGGCGTTGCGCATGTCCTGTGGAACTTTGCCTTCCCTCCAACACATACAGAGGAGCTCATGGAGTGGTCTGAGAAGAGCTGGTTTTCCGCATTTGATAATCTCTGTCGGAATACCATCATCACCCGGTGATTTTCCGCTTTTCAAGCAATCAATGGCTTTGCTGAGTTCATCCATGGTAGGTTCGGTGTCCAGCTCCTGCAGAACTGACAAGTCTTCTATGGCGTCCATCGCTGTCTGAGTGACAGAGTTTTCTTTGGAGTACAGTTCCAGGTAGTGCTCCACCCACCTTCCCATTTGTTTGTCTTTGTCTGTGATGGTCTCGCCTGATTTGGACTTTAAGGGTGCAGTCTTCTTTATTGGTTTGCCTGTTGCTTGCTTGATGCCCTCGTACATGTTTCTTGTGTCGCCAGTGTCTGACGCTTGCTGAATGCTGCTTGCCAGCTGGAGCCAATAGTCGTTTGCAGCGACAGGCAGTCTGTTGGGCTTTTCTTCGGGCAGCCTTCAAGTCTTGGAGGTTGTACTGACTTGGGTCGTGTTTACAGTTGATCAGTGCCCTTCTCTTAGCGTCAATGACGGGCTCGAGCTCTGCAGCATTGGCCTCGAACCAGTCAGTGTTCTTGCGCTCCTTTTTGCCATACGTCAGGATGGCAGCTCTGTAGATGGTGTTCCGGAGTAAGTTCCATCTGTCCTCTGCATTTGGCTCTTGGTCACAATTCTGCAGTTCCCCCAGTTATTCTATAAATTCCTTGTTCTTGATTAGGTCGGTGGTCCGGCAGGTGTTGGATTTTTGGCTGACATTTCTTTTTGGAGAGGTGGAGCCTCTTGGGGCGTAACTTAATCCTTGAGGCAACGAGGGAGTGATCTGTATCGCAATCAGCGCTATGGTAAGCTCTGGTGTTGTGGATGCTGTTCAGAAATTTGCCTGGTGATGATCAAGTCCAGCTGATGCCAATGTTTTGATCTTGGGTGTCTCCATGATGTCTTGTGACATGCCTTGTTCTGGAAGTAGGTGTTTGTCACACATAGGCTGTGATAGCAGCAGAGTTCGAGTAATCTCTGGCCATTTTCGTTCATTTTCCCTATGCCATGGTGACCTAGCACACTTGGCCAGGATTCATGGTCAGAGCCGACCCGGGCATTGAAATCTCCCAAAAGGTAGAGGTGTTCTGAAGTAGGGACTGCGGCAACAGCACTGTTTAGTAGCTCATAGAACTGATCTTTAGTTTCAGTGCTGGCTTGCATGGTTGGTGCATAGGCATTGATCAGATTTACGTAGCCTGTACTTGTGAGAAGGCGAAGTGTCATTATCCTTTCTGTGCCCGGTTTGCATGGCTCAATCATATCTAATAGAGAGTTGTTTATTGCAAAGCCCACACCATGTTCTCTGACTTCGTCATCTTTCTTTCCCTGCCAGAAGAATGTGTATTCTTTCTCCTTTATGCTTCCAGAGTCCGGCAGTCGTGTTTCCTGGAGGGCTGCGATGTCAATATGCAGCCTTGCCAGCTCATTATTGATGACTGCTGTTTTGCGAGCATCACTTATGTCCTGTACACTATCAGACAGGCCTGGTGTCATTGTTCTTACGTTCCAAGTTCCAATTCTCAAGTGTTGTTCTTTCTGTTTGTAGTTTGATTTTGTTTTTATTGTTTGGCTTGGTGCTTACTTTACAGTCTGCTTGTCGGCCATATTAATGTCCTGAGCCCTACGCACCCAGTAGGGCAGACAGACTGTGACGAGACAACACCTTATTGACTGGGGGCTGCCCAGTTTGAGGCGGGCGGTAGCTGTCCAATGAGATAAGGTAGTCTCTCCCACCGACGAAGGCAACCCCTGGCGCCAGCTCTACGTCAATCGAGCAGGTGGCTTATAACCGGTAGACTGCTGCCTTCCGTGTTTTGTTGACGCTGAATAGCGAAGCTGGAGTGTCCTCTCCAGGGCGCAAGCCTGGGCAGCATGTTGAGGAGAGACTGATGTTGCCCATGTACCAGTTCACCTCTCTCCACACATCAGATGTTTACAAGGGAAAGGCATAGCCTATACATCTTGGCATCCAAGGTGTCGCAGGAGTTGCCAGAAAGCTATGAGACAAGCAGATAGCAAACTGCCTTAGGGACTCCGACTCCTGATTTGTCTTCGGGGTTTACTCCCCTAGCCTTCCCCATGAATGGGTCTAGCCACAAGGCAGTGGAGGTTTGGGATCAGAGTTTTCCTTCTCCTAGATGAGTAGCCTTACAAGGCTAACGAGCCCCATCTGCCCGAAACATACATATACATATCTATACTAATAAAAGGCAAAGCCCTCACTCACTCATCACTAATTCTCCAACTTCCCGTGTAGGTGAAAGGCTGAAATTTGGCAGGCTCATTCCTAACAGCTTACTTACAAAAGTTGGGCAGGTTTCATTTCGCAATTCTACGCGTAATGGTCATAACTGGAAGCTATTTTTCTACATATACTGTAATGGAGTTGAGCTCGAAAGCCGTGGGGGGGCGGAGTTTCGTGTGACATCATCACGCCTCCCACGTAATCACGCAGTACGTAGAAAACCAGGAAGAACTCCAAAAACCGCTGAAGAAAACATACATTATATAATTAAGAAGGCAGCGAAACAATTAGAAGCAAGCGAGTGACTTATAAAACCATATTCAGCGGCTCACGTGAACTGACGCAGTGCGCAGACAAAAAGTAACAGTTCCAAAGAGTGCTGAACAAAAACCGAATTACACTGCTATGCTCATATAGACAAACCACACGCCGTGGCGCAATAGTAGAGGCTTCGCCTCTAGCGCGGCGTCCGAGGTTCGATTCCCGAGAGGGGATGCACCGAGTATGTACGCACGCTTTACGATTCATTTTAGCCTTGCATCCCCTTGGTTTGAGACTGCGGTTACGGCAGAAAGACAGATCACCAATTGAAGCTTTATGAATAATGGATACTTTATTCACGATCAATGATTGTTTTGCTAAAGCCAAACTCAGTGTATTCATTAGATGAACGGTAAAAAAGTAAGAGCGAGGGGCAGGGTAACTTATTGAGGCACACAGGCAAAACCACAATAGCATGCGGGCTCGATGTACTGTAGTGCGCGTCAACTTGATCTGAATTGCGCGATCACATTTGAAAAAATATATATCTTTTCAAGTTCTATTTAGTCCATATGTGTCAAACTCAAGGCCCACGGGCCACATCCGGCCCGGCGTGTAATTATATCCGGCCCACGAGATCATTTTATATGAAGCACTGGTAACACAATAAACTACAGATCCCATAATGCAGCGCTTCAGCTGCCTTGCCGAACACTTACCGCGTTAATCAAGTCTAGCTTATGATGCTGCAAGTTATTGCGAAGCTAGCCCACACGATGCCGAAGAGAAAAGGTGATTCTGAACATAGAGCCTTTAAAAAACGATGGGAGGCTGAGTATATGTTTACTGACATTGCCGGTAAACCCGTGTGTCTCATTTGTGGAGCTAATGTGGCTGTAATTACAGAATTTAATCTAAGACGGCACTATGAGACAAAACATCAAGATAACCTGAAAGACCTGAATGCAATGTACAAGATACAGAAAGCAGAAGAGTTAAAGAAGAATCTCACACTTCAGCAGACGTTTTTACTCGTGCAAAATCACAAAGTGATTTCAAGTGAAGCTACTTTTATGGGAGACACAAATGCACCAGTGCAACTTGCCCCACTTTCCCTGTTGCCAAGTAATCTTGAACCAAGTCGGCACTACGGTGTTCCCAAATACGCACTTTGCTGATAAACTGAGCGTACTGAGTTCGCACGGCGCTTTGGTGACTTTGAAGAACAAAAAAAGAATTTTGAGTTGTTTCGCAACCCATTTGCCGTCGATGTGGAAACTGCACCTGTGCAGATTCAGATGGAGGTGATTGAGCTGCAGTGTAATGGCACACTGAAGGCAAAGTACGATACTGCACGGCCCGCACAGTTTATTCACTCCATTCCGCAAAAATGCTCCAGCTCCGTCTACATGCGGCTCGAACCTTGTGCATGTTTGGTACCACATATCTGTGTGAGAAGCTCTTCTCAGTGATGAAGACTAACAAAACAGCACACAGCAGTCGCCTCACTGATGAGCACCTGCAGTCCATCCTGAGAATCTCCACAACACAAAACCTCACACCAAACAGAAACGAACTTGTGGCCAAAAAAAGATGCCAGGCGTCCAGCTCTGATAAAATGACATAAGAGCAAAGACAACTGAATGATTTGATTTGTTATTGCTGAAAAAAAATATATATATATTTATATTTCCAGGTTTTGTTATGCACCATGTTCATATTTGAATTTGTATAATTTTGACAGGATATATTTTTATGGAGAGCAAAATCTTTTGGGATATTTAAAATTTAAGTTTATTTTTATATAAAATTACATAAGAGTAAAGAAATTTGAATGTTTGTTCTTTTAACGTTTATTTTATTTCTAACTTGTATAATTTAGACAGGATATATTTTTATGGAGAGCAAAATATTATAAGTTATTTAAGGTTTGAGTTGATTTATTCCAGAATAATATTCTGTCGACTAAATAAAAATTCC